>NW_016809292.1:297094-302310 GCF_001698545.2 Rhinopithecus bieti | reverse complement strand
AGAAGAAAGAAAAAGAAAGCTTGTAAAAGAAAGAAGTGTGCAAATAAAGCATGATGAACCTCACAGGTTTTGTCCTTGATCCCTCCATGGACTATTCATATTATTTCTTGAAGTCTTAATGCCATGTTTTCTGTGACAAGCCATTATCATTTTATCTATTTTGATCTTTTGATTTGACATAGTATCCCTTATGGGAAATGAAGGAATGGGCCAAATTAAAGGAATAGGTTGGACTAGTTAACTGCAGCAGGAGCATGTCCTTAAGGCACAAATTGCTCATGCTATTGTTTGTGGCTTAAGAATGCCTTTAAGCGGTTATCCACCCTGAGCGGGCCAGGTGTCCCTTGCCCTCATTCCCGTAAACCCACAACCTTCCAGCTTGGGTGTTAGGGCCAATATGAACACATTACAGTGCTGCAGAGATTTCGTTTATGGCCAGTTTTGGGAAGAGTTTATGGCCAGATTTTGGAGGGCCTGCTCCCAACACGTTCCCCTTCTCTGATTTGCAAATCGATCGCAGGCAGCTTTGTCATGGTGAGCTACTTCTTGCAGGAGTCAGGATCCACATCTGCAGACTACACAAAGACAAATAACACAGATTAAAAGCACAATCATCATTGAAATACAGAGCTTCCAAGTGTTTTTATCCATTCTAATGGCTTACTAGCTGCTAATTTGTCTTCAACTCCTTTAAGCACTCCAGTTCCTGGCATTAAGGATATTTTAGATATTTATTCTTTTAATTTTAAATCCTTTTGCTAAGCTCCTAGAGTAGGCCATATCTTTTGAGGTTGAGGGGCCATTATACCGTCATGGTTCCAGATAATAGGAACTTTTGCCATACTTCTTATCATTTCTACCATCTAACCATTTTGTTCAGATCATCTGAACATAGTGTGACTGTGGCATGCAGACTGAGAGGTGCGATTCAAGCTAAACATCCCCTTAGGGGACCAATTAATAATGATTCCATAGGTATTATTGTGCAGCACCTCTGCCTGTTCTGCAATGCAATCTTCCTAAACAAGTACATTCATTTTTTCTAACTGGGTCCAATCCTGTTTACAAATAGGTTTTTGAGGGCAGTATGCCTCAATTTTAGGAGCAGATTTATTGTGGTAAATACTGAGATCAGAAAGCATGTGTTACTGTGTCATAGAGTGACTGCATCCAGGCATTATTGCCAGTCAAGATTGATAAATATACCCAATAAGTATAACTGTTCTCTGTGTCAGCCCTTGTTGAAGGAATACTCACAGCAGTGGTGATAACCGCTATCATAGCTACCATTAAATTACTCATTGTGATTGGTTGTCCTGCTTTCCTCAGGTTTTCTTCCGCCATCTGTGGCAGCTTCTTGATCTGTCCCCAGGTGCGTGGCTGTGTTCGACGGGTGTTGCTCGTGACAGTTGTGGTCCTCTTCAGCGTCAGTGTCGACATGGCCGCATATGGGGGTTCCTCGGGATCCTCCCGGAGTCTCTTCCTTGGCATAACTCATGAAATCGTAACTGAGCATTTTCAATTAACTGTGTGGAATGAACTACGTATGAAGAATCAGAAATCACATGAATAGGCGTATCAAAAGCAGTCAATACCTTAATTACAGTTACAAGCTCCACTTTTTGAGCTGAAGTATAGGGCATCTGGAAAACTTTACTTTTTGAGCCAGAATAAGAAGCTTTACTATTACTAGACCCATAGGTAAAACAATGAATATGTTTAGCAGGCTTCAGGTTGTTTACCACAGGAATTGTAAATGCAAACCATTCACAGTCTTGCTCAGCTAAAGGGATAGTAAAGAAACAGTCTTTTAAATCTATGACTATTAAAGGCCAATTTTTTTTGGAATTATAGCAGGAGAAGGCAATTCTGGCAGTAATGCTCCCATAGGTTGTATAACTGAATTGCTGACTCTTAAGTCAGTTAACATTCTCCATTTACCTGATTTTTTCTTAATTACAAAACTGGAGAATTCCAAGGAGAAAATGTTGGAGCTATGTGCCCATTTTCTAATTGTTTAGTAACTAATTTCTCTAAAGTCTCCAGTTTCTCTTTACTTAGCGGCCATTATTCTATCCAAATTGGCTTATCTGTTAACCATTTTAAGGGTATAGGTTCTGGAGGCTTAACAATGGCTGCCATCAAAATGATATCCTAATCTTTGGCAGGAACTTTTCTTTCCACTTGAAGCGGTTTTTTCAAACCTTGCAAATTTTTTTTTCTAGTCCTATACCAGGGACATACCCCATTTCATGCATTGTATGTTGACTTCGAGGGCTATATAATTGTTCTGGAATTAGAACTTGTGCTCCCCATTGTTGTAATAAATCTCTTCCCTATAAATTTATAGGTACAGAAGTTATAATTGGTTGAATAGTCCCAGGTTGTCCAATGGGCCCTTCACAATGCAAATTATAACTACTCTGATACACTTTAGCGGCTTTACCAACTCCAACTGTGTTAAACTGAGCAGGTTGAATTGGTCATGCGGATGGCCAGTGCTGTAGAGAAATGAATGAAATGTCCACTCCTGTATCTACCAAATCTTTAAGTCTCTTTCCCTGAATAGTTATTTCACGGGTAGTACATCTATCAGTAATTCGATTTACCCAAAAGTTGCTTTGCTTGTTTATTTTGCATCCAAATCCTTCTGTTTGTTTAATTTCACTTTTCCCATTCCCACAAAAGGCACTTCAGGAGCTGTGCTATGTGCTCCCCTGGCTCTGCTTTCCAGGGAACAGAAGTATATATAACGATCTGAAATTCCCCATTGTAATCTGATCAATGATTCCTTTATGTATTTGTACACCTTTTAAACTTAAACTTGATCTTCCTAAAAGTAATCCTATTGTCCTTGTTGGCAAGGGTCCACAGATTCCTGTTGGGACCTTTTGCGGGGTTCCCCAGGCAGAAGGCTCACAGCTTTTGTGCAGCATAAATCTACTGCATTACTACCAGCTGTGGCGGGGACAGACATTGTACAGGGGTGAGGGAATGGCCTGAGCTGGAAATGCCCCAGTTTAGAATGGTGCCCGGGATAGGCCCCTCATGGCATTTCCTGAAATCAGGTTCTCATCTTTATCAAACTTAGAGTGACATTGGTCAGCCCAATATTTTCCTTTTTTACATTTTGGATATATGTCAAGATCAGCAGTTTTCTTTTTTCCCCTATTTGGCGGCCTGACTCACTGATTTTTTCTACATTCTTTTTTAGTATGACCATGCTTCCCACAGTTAAAACAAGCTCCAGGAAATGGAGTATTTCCTTTATCCACTCTTAGTCCTACCATTGCCTGTGCTAGCAGAGTAGTTTTCTGCAGGTTACCTCTGATACCATCACAGGCCTTGATATAATCAACTAAATGTACTTTCCCTCTGATAGGTCACAGAGCAGTCTGGCAATCGGGATTAGCATTGTCGAAGGCTAGTAACTGCACTATATCCTGAGCAGCCGAATCTACAATCATCTTTTAAGAAGTTCCTGTAACCGAGCTATAAAATCAACATATGGTTCTCTTGGTCCCTGTTTTATAGCACTAAAGGAAGGGTATTGTTCCCTATCTGAAGTGATTTTTTTCCCAAGCGCTAATGTACACTCTGCTAAACTGTTCTATGGTATCATCCTGCATGACCAGATGTGCATGTAAACCAGCCCAGCCACTAGCCCCCAAAAGTTGGTCTGCAGTTATATTAATTTGAGGTTGGGCCTGGGCATTACGAGCAGTCTGAATGGAAGTTTCATCTGCCCACCAAGTTTTAAATTGTAAGAACTGAGCAGGAGTTAGACAAGCTAGAGTAAGAGGGTCCCAGTTAGTAGGTATCATCCAACTGGAAACAGCAACATTCTTTAACAGTCCCATTACAAAAGGAGAACCTGGTCCATACTGATTTATAACTTGTTTAAATTCTTTGAGTAATTTAAAAGGAAAAGGCTCAAATGTAGCTATAATATTTCCCTCTTGATCTGGGAGGTGTATTCTAACAGGGAACTACCAAGCCTCTAAATCACCCTCTCATCCAGCTTGCTGAATTCCTGCCTGAATAGAACTAAGAGCGGTCACTCCAGGTGGTGCTCAAACAGTCATTGGGGCAACTACTTTTCACCCAGTGTCCTCCAGAACAGAAAGATCTGGAGGGTCTTTTTCTTCAAAATAATGAGTGGGTGGAGAAGGGTAGGGATGAACCTCTCCTTCCTTTGCCACTTAAGCTTTAGCTGGTAAATAAACATGCTCTGTAACCTCTTCTGTTGCTTCGTTATACTCTCCTTCCTCCTCATCATCGATGTGAAAAAATTCCAAGGTGGAACAAACCAGACCCCACACCTGTCCCATTGTTACCTGACACTTCCTAGCTCCCCTTCTTACTCACCATGGGGATTGCTTTAAGAGTACTCAGGTGTCCTCCAGCTAGTTTTCCGTTCCAACCGTTGCTCCGGCGACCCTTCGACCTGGATTCAAGCTCCCATGATGGATGCCACTTGCCGAGACCAGTTCGGTTGGGGAGACCCTAATCCAGCAGTGCTAGAGGAATTAAAGACACACACAGAATATAGAGGTGTGAAGTGGGAAATCAGGAGTCTCACAGACTTCAGAGCTGAGAGCCCCAAGCAGAGATTTACCCACATATTTATTAACAGCAAGCCAGTCATTAGCATTGTTTCTATAGATATTCGATTAACTAAACATATCCTTTATGGGAAACGAAGGGATGAGCTGAATTAAAGGAATAGGTTGGGCTAGTTAACTGCAGCAGGAGGATGTCCTTAAGGAACAGATGGCTCATGCTATCATTTGTGGCTTAAAAATGCCTTTAAGCAGTTTTCCGCCCTGGGTGGACCAGGTGTTCCTTGCCGTCATCCCTGTAAACCCTCAACCTTCCAGCTTGGACATTAAGGCCATTATAAACATGTTACAGTGCTGCAGAGATTTTTTTTATGGCCAGTTTTGGGGCCAGTTTATGGCCAGATTTTGGGGGTCCTGCTCCCAACAATATACACTTGTGTTACAAGTCTATACCTGTTTTTGTATGTGCATTGCTCTCTGTAACTTACATATTATTAGGTTTGGTTATCCAGTTTAAAATTATTAATCATTGAAATCATTCTGAGGCTTCCTTAGAGAATTTTAAATTATCAATTATTCTTAAAAAAAAAAAACAAAACTCTTCTGGAATATCACACCATTATTTTTTTTTTTTTTTTTTTTTTTTTTTTTTTC
>NW_016809292.1:290208-293110 GCF_001698545.2 Rhinopithecus bieti | reverse complement strand
TTTCCCCACTTTTGATGGGGTTGTTTGTTTTTTTCTTGTATATTTGTTAAGGGCTAATATCCAGAATCTACAAAGAACCTTCAATAACTTTTATGAAATAGTCAGTGGAATAAAGTTAAATGGAATCAAACAAAAAATTTAATATATAATAGGTATGCATAACAAGTAACGAGAAAATAAACAAAACTATTACAATCTTTATTTGTGAGCTTTTTCTAGTTTATTTATTCCATATCTTCCTTGTCTTCACCAGAGCCTCAGCTGGCCCACAAAGACATTTATTCACTGAGAGATTGAATCCTTTATAATTCTGAATTTGGAATGCTATAGCTTTCCATTAATTATAATTATTGGTCATGGAGGCACTAAGGGGAGTCCATATAATTCCCTGGGTTCCTGATGTTGTTCTTCCTGACTTGATTTTTTTTTTTTTTTTTTTTTTTTTTAGCAAAACTCAATTTCCTTTGGTAATTGCAGTCAATCATTCTAGCCAGTAGAATAGTCCCTTTTTGCCTGTTTGTTTAGTACCATAAGAATCCTCAAATGGCCAAGTGGCAGTCTCATTATAAAGTTTAATGCAACCCTCTTGGAATCCCAATGGAATAATTCCCTTTACTGGAAACTAAGAGTCCAAAGCCAAGATAGTTACCAGGACAAAAAGTTTAAAAAGCCTACAAAGGGTTTATTATGTTTAATAGAGGAATCACTTCCATTTCTTGATTTCCAAACGTGTTTACCTGACTATAGGTGAGACATGCCTATGTAACCATCTCAATTCAAACCATGTAATACACCTGTAAGAACCTTAGTCTTTCAAGGTCTTATCTCTCAGCTGGTGCTATGACTAAATTTTTAATAAGCCCATTCCATCTTTGCATTAGTCTAATCGACCCTCATGTATGGAGTTTGCAACAAATCTATTATTTCCATGCACGTTATCCCATCGTTGTACTTTGTTTTGACTGCAAAATAAGTTTATTGATCAGAAATAATGCTGTGCAGACTGCTATAATGGTGAAAAATGCATTCCATGAGTCCATGGAGAAAGCTGCAGGAAGATGTATTAATTATCTATTACTCCTTTGAAAAATTGCCATAAACTCTGTGGCTTAAAGTAATGAGATTGGTTACTTTTCCTGTAGGTAAAAGTTTGATGCAGGTTTCACGGGACTAAAATCAAGGTGTCAGCACTTTGTGCTTCTTTATGAAATTTCTAGGGGAAAATCCATTCTGCCTTTCATTCTATTTATTTGGTTCCTTGTGGTTCTGGAACCAAGACCCCCATTTTATTTCTTGGTCTAAGCTGTTGATCTAGAGGCTGCCTCATTCTATGATTCATGCCTTTCTTCTTCTATCTTTAATGTTGACAGTGGTCTAATCTTTGTCATCCCACATCTTTATCACCTTTCTTCCATAGTTGCCTATTTCTCCCTAGCTACAGCTGGAAAGGTTCCCTATGTTAAAGTCTCGTATGATTAAAATGAGCCATCCAGATTAAAGCCCCGGTTTTTTATTTTTTTTTTATTTTTTTCATTTTATTCACTCGTATCTGCTGACTCATTTTCATATCACTGAAAAACTAGAAGTCATCAAATGTGAACTCTCTCATTTAATCATTCACAAATCTTCAATACCAGCAACTTTTATACACATCATTTTGTACTTTTTTCTAGGTACAAGGGAGAACATATTTTTTCTCTAAGCAAGTTGTGACCCCTACTTGTACCCTATTTTATTCAGAGATACTAAATATACCTCAGTTGACTTAAATGATGAGAATTTGTTATCGTTTTTGTTAATAGATATTTATATACTTCTAAGAATCTTTTAGTAAGGTGTGTATAGACCTAAGGAAACAAACAATGAATGTTGAGGCCCCCTGAGACAGGTAACAATGGAAAACCATTGCTACTGCTAGAGTTAAAGGCGGAGAAATTATATCACTCTTATTCACTAGAGCTCAGCAGAGGAGGGGCCACACTGTAGGAACTGTCTACGGAGCCTTAAAATCACTGCCAGAGGCACAGCGATGAAGCTGGGAGAGGAATAGGAAAGGCATAGCTTAACTTATATTTCCTTCTACCTTTGAATATCTTGAAATGTTTCTCTTTGGCTAATGTCCACTATAATCTTGATAGAAGGGAGGCCAGTTCGTCTATTATGTGAAGATCAGCTTTTAATATATAGAACAGAAAAAAGAGAGTAGAGAAAAAATAAGAGTGAATCTAGTTAATAATAACCTGAACAATACACTCCTTTTGGCCATTCAGAATCTTTTTTTTTTCCATTTATTAAGATAAAGAAACACTCATGTTCATGGCTAATATAAGAGAAACACAAACTCCTATCAGCTGCCAGATAATTAACATCAATTCACTTATATACTCAGAATTAAAATTGTAATATTAGCCACTACCAAATGTAGACAGAAGAAAATAAGTGAAAAAACCAATTAATATAAGAAGATATGTAGAACTGCTATAGTTCATGCTTTAGTACACAGTTCCAAGCCCGGGTTTAGGTATCTTCACTTCCTTTCACTACCAAGTCTCTGTTATCTTTGCCAGTTGGCATAAAATAGGATTTTTTACCTGAGGAGGTGATCTAAACTTTCCTTCTCAAACCCTCTATGTATCTTTCTTGCTAATATTGAGAATTTTTTATGTTAATTTTGCCCTTCATTATTTTACACAGAAGTTAGTTTTATGAGCCACTTCAATACATTTCCTCATTCCTAAACATAATTTCTTTTTCTCACATTGCATAGCAAAACATCCTTGCCTGTGCATGTTTGAGGGTGATTCTCCATGCATGTCTTAAGTTTCTTCAAGTCCTGTGAGCAGAAGCAATATATACTCATTTGTTGTGTCTGCCTTTTTTTTTTTTTTTTTTTTTTTTTAAA
>NW_016809292.1:242224-289919 GCF_001698545.2 Rhinopithecus bieti | reverse complement strand
TTTTTTTTTTTTTTTTTTTTTTGAAAAGGAGTCTCTCTCTGTCACCCAGGCTGTAGTGAAGTGGCGCAATCTTGGCTCACTGCCACCTCCACCTCCCACGTTCATGTGATTCTCCTGCCTCAACCTCCCAAGTAGTTGGGACTACAGGCACATGCCACTCCACTCGGCTAATTTTGTGTATTTTTAGTAGAGACAAGGTTTCACCATGTTGCCAGGATGGTCTCGATCTCCCGACTTTGTGATCTGCCCACCTCGGCCTCCCAAAGTGCTGGGATTATGGGCATGAGCCACCGTGCCCGGCCTGTGGCTGTCTTTTCAAGAGTGTTGATATAGTAAACAGCTTTGAAACATATAGATAGGATTTTCCTCCAAACTAAATGGAATGTTTGGTTACTGTTTTGTACAGTAGAGATAATGTCTCCATCCAGGGAAATGGTCAGGCAAATTTACTTGCAGCTTGTTATAAAAATATTGGGTTTCTTAAGCACTGGTTTCCTCAGCTATCATAGAAAACCACAGCATAAAGAATTTCCACCTGGGTACTGCTATTTTGCAACCAGGTGTCCCAAATCATGTTACTACTGCTTATATTTCTCTTGAGTTTCAGTTTTGTGTATCCAGTTGTTTGTTGTATATATTTCCTTGTTTGTCCATTGATACTATACTCACCTTTTCCTGAACATTTAGTTTCTATCTTCCTACCTGAACTGCTCCTTATTCTAATTTTTCTCTGTTGCGGAATAATATAATCACATGATCAAGTCAATCACATGACCTTAGTGTCATTCCAGATACCTTTTTTCACCATCATTTTCAATGGTTCTCTTCCTTCCCTACCTATGTACACAATGTTCATTCTAGTTCCAAAATATTTATTGGGTCTATCCCTTTGCAATCATCAATATTAAAATTGGCCTTTTTTATGCCTCTAAAATCCCTGGGTTCTTGCTATCACCCTTTTCTCTTTTTCCAGTACTGACACCTCCAACTCTATTCTTTTCACTCTGTCAGACTGATTACTCCTCTCCTTTTTCTCTGCAGTAGTGAGGTTTACTGAATGCTCATCATGGAAGTCTATGCTGTGCTATTATTTATTTTGATTCCTTGCTCCAAAAGAAGTTAAACTATCTTATGTTCCTCAAGACTCTCTTTTGGTATCATCTCACAGTTAAGTTTCCACAGGCTTCTCAGATTGGGTGTTTTTCTACTATTGTGAACAAGTAAAACATCCTTTTCTTTACTTTTTATTGAAATTAAATGTCTATTAAGTTCAACGGTCTCCAATAGATTGTAAGAATTTATGATTAACAAACATGCCTTTTGATATACTCTTAACTCTCAAAACTTCATCTCAAAATAAAAAGCAATATTTCCTTTGATAATCATTACACCTAAACTTAAAAATAAATTCTTGGTAAAACAAGCCAAGCAATAATTTCTATGATTTGAAGATACTCAAAACCTTGGACTTTCAGGATGATATGTAGATTATATAAGACATTTTTCCAACTCCAAACAAAGGCAGCACGTTTTATAAACAAACAACCAAGCAAACAGATGAAAAAAGTAACTAAACTATAGTACCAATTTAGTGGGTTTTGCATATATCAAAATTTTCAGTGTGAAATCGGTTCCGAAATGTAGCTTTTACACATTATAAAACATTGAAATTATATAGGAATGATTTATCATTCAACCATTTAATATCTAAATAAATGTATTAAAATACAGATAATATTTACATTTTCATATCTCAGAAGTTATTTTCTAAAATATTGAAACTTGTTTTATAATATTGCCTAAATAATTGTTGATAACAGAAATAGCCTTATCAACATAAATCCTCAAGTTAAAATTGTCCTTATTAGTAAAGAATTCAACCAATGTATATAAAGACACATGAAGATGGAAAATTTATGTGTAATTGTTTGTAAGAAAGATCTCCAATAAGATTATTTCAGTCACAGCAGAATAAAAATAAATAAACTTGATTATAATGCAAAATTGGGTAGAGGATTTATTGTACTTTATATAATTCTTTCCTAATGTTTTCTCTGGAAATACGATGTATAACCATATATAATTCTCTGATTTTTAGGATTAGAGAATTATATGGTTTGGCTGTGTCCCCACCCAAATCTCATCTTGAACTGTAACTCCCATAATTCCCACATGCTGTGGGAGAGACCGAGTGGGAAACAATAGAATCCTGGGGTCAGTTTCCCCCATACTGTTCTCGTGGTAGTGAATAAGTGGCATGAGATCTGATGGTTGTACAAGGGAAAACCCCTTTTCCTTGATTCTCATTCCCTCTCTTGCCTGTCACCATGAAAGACGTTCCTTTTCATCTTTTGTTGTTGTTTTGAGACCTTCCCAGCCATGTGGAACTGTGAGTTCATTAAACCTCTTTTTCTTTATAAATCACCCAGTCTTGGGTATGTCTTTATCAGCAGTGTGAAAACAGAGTAACACAGGGAATATATTTAAGTATTTATCACTTGCTCTATCCAAATATATATACGCTTCTTTAAACAAACCTGAAATATGTAAATTCAACTTTTCTCACAAAAGATAAACCAGAGTAGTATTTTATATTAGGATTCCCAAGCCCTGGAGGCACATGGTACCAGTCTGGGCTCCAGGAAACTGGGAAGTGGGCTCCGCAGCAGGAGGTGAGCAGCAAGTGAGCAATTACCACGCGAGCTCTGCCTCCTGTCAGAACAGTGGTGGGTGGCATTAGTTTCCCTAGGTTGCACACTGCTTATGAAAATTTAGCTAATGCCTGATGATCTGAGGTGAAACAGTTTCATCTAAAACAATCTTCCCAACCCCATCCATGGAAAATTTGTCTTTCATGAAACCAGTTCCTGGTGCCAAAAAAGATTGGGGACCGCTGTTGTAAATAACATCTAAACTTACAAAAACAGAAAGATAATTGTTTTCTCATTTACTTTAATATAATTTGAATGGCATAATGTGGATGTCAAAATTTTGTTGAAATTCGACAATTCATGACTTATGCTAAAATGATTAATTGTGATAGGTAATGGATTACACGCATTGCTTAATTCCTTTCTTTTTTTTTTTTTTTTTATTTTGTGACCCACCAAATAATAGCCCAAGTTGAAAGCAAGCGTCTCACATAGTCTCCTGTATTCCACCATTCTCCTTTAAGTTTTTCAAGCTATGATGCATGAATAATTCATTTTTATTTTCATATTAATTCACAGCTGAAAACGATATATATATAAGAGTTTGAAATTTTTGTCCCCATTCTGACGCATAAGTGTCATCCACATTTGTATCTGGTTCTAGGTCCCCTCCTGCACCATATTTCAAATATTCTTTGAACATACATTTCAGAACCTTGCATAATTGACAATATTCAGATCTCCAACTTGGCAAGTGTTCTCAGTCTAGCCAAGTCTTCAAAACTAGTATGTTCCTATCACCTACAGGAATGATTTTCCCAGTTGTCAGACTTTAAAAAAAAATCTTAAACTTCTGTATCATCACAGTTTGTCTTATTTGACTGACTTATCTATTTGATTGTAACTTTATTTGATGCAATTTTATAAATCTCTCCTTCTTCTAGCCCTTGGTTATATAAATTCATATGCCATTGTACGCACTGTAACTGCTTACGAGCTTTAGATACAGAAAGAGTTTGTATAAAATCATCGACCAGATTTTTTTCTTATAAGGATTCGGCATATGCTATCATAATAGAAACAGAATGAGAAAAACAACAAAAAAACTCTGCATAGGTCGGAAAACAAAACAGAATTAAATCTCACCAGATACTGACATCCAGCTAACAAGTCCCTTCAAATCTGTAAATGATCTTGTCTTTTGGCTTCCTTGTTAAGAATCAGTAAAACTGGATTTAGTCGCTATGCCTTCTAATAACATTATTTTGAGCAAGAAACCCAAAGGAGACAGAGGAACAATAAGGTTATTCTCATAACAAGGTTGACTGTCGAACCTGAAAGTGAAGTTGAAAGTCTCTGAGTTAAACACCAGACAGAATCTTTCCACAGTATTTGTACTGTCTGTTGTCACCTAGATTTGTCCCCATGACCCAATTTTTATTTTTATAACAGGATGATTGCCATTATCCTGTCAGCCCCTGAAGATCCTAACATTTTTGTTCAGTCATCTGAGCTTTTATCCAGGCAAACTGTGGCAATATAAAAAATGTATGTATTTGAATATAAGCAGTTCTATTTATACTGCTTTAAATAGCATCAAGGTGAACTTATTTTTATGTTGATTTAAATATGTTCTTGGGAAGGTTTACAATAATCATTCTCTTTCTCTCGGGAAGATTTGCAATAATCAGTCTCTCTCTCTCTCTCTCTCTCTCTCTCTCTCTCTCTCTCTCTCTCTCTCCCTCTCTCCACCTACTTCTCTCTCCCCCTCCAGTACACAGGTGTACATATCTACACTCCACACATTTACACACACTCAATCATATTTGGAAATTCAAAGGCATTGAAAATAGCGATTCTCTTACTATATAATATCAATTCTCCAGCTACTGATATAAATCTATGCCAATATTCATTAAAGAAAACGAAAAAATACACCTTTTGGTGATGTGTTTGCAATAATTTTGTTGGATCGTCAAGGTTCATGTAAATAGTTGCTTACTCAACATCTTCACTTACTTTTTAACAATCATCTAAAGCTTAAAATGCTTGTTTGTTTGCTCGAGCTGTCATAATAAAATACTGGTTGGCTTAAACAAGAGAAATGTATGTCTCATAGTTTTAGAGGCTGGCAGTCGTGGATCAAGGTCTCCTAGGGTTTTGTTCCTAGTGAGAGCTCTCTTCCTGGCTTCTCACTGTGCCCTCACATGACCTTTCCTCAGTATGTGCACATGGAGGGAGAACAAATTTCTCTCTTTTTCTTCTCATATAAGACCACTAGTCCTGTAAGATTATGACTCCCCATCCTTATGACCTCATTTAACCTTAATACTTCTTAAAAGTCCTATCTTCAAATATAGTCACAATGGAGGTTAAGGTTTCAACATAAGAATTAAGGTGTACACAATTCAGCCCATACTAATATCCAGAAAGGAACTCTGGCCTTCCCTCAAAAATCTATGTACTCACAATTTTCCATGCTCTAAGGTTAGAAGCTTCAATCCATGGTGAATCTCACTTTCTCTCATGCCTTGCTTGCCCTCTGACCTGCTCTCATGCACCCTTCCCCAATCATTCTGTTCCAACTCCATTGGCCACCGTTTTTTTTCTTGAATGTGCAAGACAGACTGTTCCCTTAGGTCACTGCTCATACCTAATACCTCTGCTAGAATACATTAGCCAACCACCTTAAATTATATACTCAGAGGAGCTTATTCTAATCAAAATGTTTAAAATTGCAGCTTATATGCTTCACATTCATAATGTTCTTTATCTCACTTAGAATTTTCTTGAGAGAGTGGCAATTAGCTATTACCTTCCAATATACTATGTTACCAATTATCATATTTATATTTTTATTATTCACCCATCTAAAATATAAGTTCCATATTCAATGATGTATCCCAAGTGCCTAGAACAGTGATGAGCACATAGAAAATAATCATAAATAATTTGTTAAATACATGCAATATTTTTGGGTTCTCGATTTAGATGTCCTGTTACCAAAATGTACATGATTCGTGCCTGACTTAAAAGCTATATTAATTTTCTATTGATTCATAACAAAAAATGTAAATATATTGATTTCGAATAACACTCACATTAGAGCACAGCTTAGCTGATCCTCTGATGAGGGACTCAAGGATGGACTGCGCTCTGATCTGGAGGCTTCACTGGGGAAGAATGTTTCTATGCTCATTCAGAATACTGAGAGAATTAATTTCCTTGCTGCTGTATGACTGAGCTGTATGACTCCCACTTCTTAATGAGTGTTTGGTGAATTTTGCTCTCCTATTCCAGAGGCCACCCATAGCCACCCCACCACATGGCTTTCTCCTAGCATGGCAATTTGCCTCTTCTGGTTCTAGGTCCCCTCCTGTAGCATATTGCAAACATTCTTTTAATATGCATTTCAGAACCCTGCATATTTGACAATGTTCAGATCTCCAGCTTGGCAGGTGGTCTCAGTCTAGCCAAGTCTTCAAAAACTAGTATGCTCCTATCACCTACAGGGATGATTTCCCCTTCAAGATCAGCAAAGAGAATCTCTCTGATAGTAGGGAGAGACCAGTTCAAAGTACCCTCGCTTCATGAACTCAGGTCCAACACATATAATAATCTTTTTGATTAAATATTCTTTGATTGAAACTTTATTTTTGTATGTACAAGCTATTCACCTTGCCATATAAGGTAATCTATTCAAGGGGGTAACATCCCATCAGCTTTGCTGTATAACATACTTCAATTATAACAGTGATATTCCTTTTTGTTTGCCATGTTCTCTCTCTCTCTCTTTTTTTTTTTTTTTAAGAGGGAGTCTTTCTCTGTTGCCCAGGCTGGAGTGCAGTGGTGCAATCTCAGCTCAGTGCAACTTCCACCTCCCGTGTTCAGGCTATCCTCCTGCCTCAGCCTCCTGAGTAGATGGGATTACAGGCATGCACCACCATGCCCAGCTATGTTTTGCGTTTTTAGTAGAGATGGGCTTCCACTATATTGGTCAGGCTGGTCTCAAACTCCTGACGTTGTGATCCGCCCACCTGGGACTCCCAAAGTGCTGGGATTACAGGCGGGAGCTACTGCGCCCAGCCTGCCATGTTCTCTTTACCAGAAGCTAGTTTGATCACTCAAGCGGGAGGAGGTTAAACAAAGGCATGAATACAAAATGACAGAAAATCATTGGGGGTCACCTTAGTTTCCGCTTGCAATGCAGACTAAGAGGTGTTTATAAACTGGCTGCAAATCAAGCAATTTGTTCTATGTTAAAACTCTTAATATTTCTAGAAACAATGTAATAATTCAGGTTATATACTTGAAAATACTAGTTCGCCCCTCACACACAGACACATAGGCACACCTACCACATGCACACACACAAAACTAAGTGAAACAAAGTAAATTTCAACATGTGTACCTATTAAGTATGAAAACAAGCAGTTATCTCTAGTTCATTTTTTATGATTACTAATATATTTAAGTATCTCGATACCTAAATACTTATTAGTGATAACCACTTCCTCTTTTAGCCCTTTTTTAAATTAAATCTTCTATTGTATGCATACTTTGCTATTTTATATCTACTCTTTATATTAGATTTATGTCAGTTAAATTGTTTCACAAACAGATCCTTGAATTTTGAAGATTTTATTTTCATTTTATTAAGAACTTTTTTGCTTTGCATTTAAATGTATTAATTTTTTGATTGATTATTTTATTTCGTGTATTTTAAAAAGTCTCTCCTACCCTTAGTTTGAAATAATACTATCCTTATTTTTAGTATTTTAAAATTTTGTTTTGACACTTCGTTTTTGGGGGGACTTCTGGGACCACCTCTGGACACTTTATTTATTATATGGTTCTCTTTTGCTATACCAGCACCATGTCATTTTACTACTAAATCTTTGTAATGAGTTTTTACATCTACTAGGAAAACATTTTGCTACTTTTTCTTCTTCAGAATGTCTTGGCTACACTTGGCAATTTAAATTTTTCATACATATTTTAATATAACTTTTCAAGAGTCACAATAAGAACAACAACATAAATGCTGATAGTATTTTGATTGGACCTGTATTAGCTCTCTCTATATAAAACTTTTGGTAAAATTCTTATCTTTGTAACATTAAGTCTTCCTATCTGTGGGCATGAGATATGTTTCTCCATTAATTTAGATTTAAAATAATTATCTTTTAGTAAAGTTTTAGAATATGTTATGCATAGAACTTGCACATCTTTTGCTAGATTTAATCCAATGCACATTGTATATATTTTGCAGTTTTAGATAATGTATTTTCTTTCTGTTTTGAGTCATTAATTTTTGGCCTATAAATTGAATTTAACTGCCATAGTTTGATCTTATATCCAGCCCTCTCAAGCTTTCTTACGTTCATTGAAACTAACTTTTATAGAAATTCTTCCAAAAGATAGGATATTTTTTCATAATATTAATCATTCATAGATTTCAAATTGACTAGATATTTCATTTCATCAAGTTTAATTTGATACAGCATTAAGAAATAAGTAACAAAAAGTAAGATAAAAAAATCAAGTGTTAAGGAATGTAGATTATCTGAATTTTTTATACTTTGATGCAAATATTTTAAATTGATACAGTTTCTTTGGGAACATTTCACTGTTAAAAATTTATACTCATGGATGGGTGCGGTGGTTCATGCCTGTAATCCCAGTACTTGGGGAGGTTGAGGCGGGCTGATCACAAGGTTAGGAATTTGAGACCAGCCTGGCCAACATAGTGAAATCGCATCTCTACTAAAAATACAAAAATTAGCTGGGTGTGGTGGTGCACACCTGTAAGCCCAGCTACGTGGGAGGCTGAGGCAGCAGAATCACTTGAACCTGAGATGCAGAGGTTGTGAGATCACGCCACTGAACTCCAGTGGACAACACAGAAAGAATTCATCTCAAAAAAAGAAAAAAAAACAAAATTATTCTTACATATCCAGGAATTTTACACATGGATGTGTTCCCAGGACAAAGTTAACATGTATGTAAGCTTGAAAGCATGTATAAGAAGTTCCATAAAAACACTGTTTATAAGAGCAAAATCCCCTCAATTCCCAACAGCAGTATATAGAAAAATAACTTGTGTATAGCAGTAAAATTAATGAAACAATGTAAATGCAGCAACATGAATATACCTTAGCAACATAATATTTTTTGAGTGTGGACATATGCATACACACACACAATACACATTTCACAAAAAAAGACCAAAAAAGACATATAATATGATGATATTTTAAAAAATTCTATGTTTATAATTTATAAATAAGAACACTTAAAATGGAGAAAGAGAGAGACATATTGACACAAAATTTACAATGACTGTTACCTCTAGGTGCGGGCTTATCAGGTAGGTAAGGGAGAATTAGATCTATAGACTCAACTACTAATATGAATCTTGCTTATAATTTGGGTAGCTAATTAATGAATACTCATTGTATTATTAAGTAAAACTAAAATATTATAAAAATACAACAAAGTAGGTATGTACATGGTATTGTGCATATAGAATCATATACCACAAATCAAGGAGACCTAACCCCTAAAAAAGAGAAATTACCAAAATATATTTTTTGTTTTTGTATTTTTATTATTTATATAAAATATACTTAATAAATATTTTTCTGCATGCTGTTTTCTGTTGCTGAATTTCTTTGAATAACAACATTCAAAATACGTGTATGTGTACATATATTCACACATTTATATTATTTAGACAGAATAGAGTATAGTAAGAGGACTAAAGCATGATTCCTATTTATATTTATTTTAGAATTGACCAGTCTTTCTTTGAATCCCAACATCACCATTTTCAAATTATGAAATTCAAGCCTTGCCTAGTTTCATGAAAAGTATAAATACTGTTGACCCAATTGGTATATTTTAGGATTAAAGATCCAATACCTTATAAGTGCATAATAAATATCTATAATATCTAATGCTATAACTAATAATAGCTGTAAAAAAAAAAAACCCTCTATAAAACAACTTTAGGGTCTTAGTTTGGATGGCCTTGAAAGCAGATTCTGACATAAGGATTTACGTACAGATAGTTTATTTGGTAGATTGAGGAAGCAGCCAACAGGGAGAAAAATGACACAATAGAAGGTAAGATGACCAATAAAAAGTACACCAGAGTCAAAGTTTGTGTTCTCCCCAAATTCATATGTTGAAATCCTAACCCTCAGTGAGCTAGTATTAGGAGGCTCTGACATTTGGTAGGTGATCAGATCATGAGAGTACAGCCCTTGTGATCGAGAATACTGCTGTTAACAAGGGTACCAGACAGCTCTCCTCCCCTCTTTCCACCATGTGAGGATACCAGAAGACAGCAGTCTGCAACCAGAAGAGGGCCCTCACCAGAACCTGACCGTGCTGCCACCCTGATCTCTTACTTCCAGCCTCCACAACTGGAGAAATAATTTTCTGTTGTCTATAAGCTGTCCAATCTGTTGCTCTTTGTTATGGACTGATTAAGACGGCATGCTGTGAAGCTAACTACCAGAGAGATTACTGAAACTTCATCTTGTGAGAAAAGAGTAAGAAACGGTACAAAATACACACACCAGAATTATCCCACCAGAGAAGTGGAAAAAAGAAGCTGTGAGGCTGGGCACGGTGACTCACGCCTGCAATCCCAACATTTTGGGAGGTTAAGGTGGGCAGATCACCTGAGGTCAGGAGTTCAAATCCAGCCTGGCTAACATGGTGAAATCCCATCTCTAATAAAAATACAAAAATTAGCCAGGTGTGGAGGAGTGTGCCTGTAATCACAGGTACTTGGGAAGCTGAGGCAGGAGAATCGCTTGATTCCAGGAGGGGAAGGTTGCAGTGAGCTGAGATTCAGCCTGGGCTGGAGCAAGGCTCCAAAAAAAAAAAAAAAAAAAAAGCCGTGATATTTTAAATACCAAAACGGTCAGCAGCAGGCTTCTCCCTCTGGGGATTGGAGAGTTTCTTTACCACAGTCCTTCCTTAAGCATAGGTTCTTTTGTGGTCCCAGAAAAGCCTTCAGGCAAAAGTTGCATGCTTGCAGTTGGAAGTCAGTTGAAAAGTATTGAAATGAAAAGGTCTGGGCAACGCAAGGAAGGCACTCACTAAGTGAGTTGCTCTTGGCACTCTTCCTTGAGAAGAGAACCTTAAAATTGCTTCAAAAAAAGGATTTTACATTTGAAACTATTCAAAGTAAACGACAGTATGTGACTCCCAAGGGGAAGGATTCAAATCAATGATAAATCCTGAGACATTCAAGTTCTACAATGACTTCTTTCATATTATTTTGTTTACATAAGATGATTCACAAAAACCAGACTTGATGACAAGATATGTCAGTATCAGACTTAGTGGTATTGATTAGATAGTCCTACCTTTGGATTTAGGTCATTTACACGTTAACTCTAGAAATTATTTTGGTTGAAATTTTCACCCAAAATACAAAATTTGCTTCTACGAATGGTCTAGGATTTCTTACACTGCATGAAAATGAGAATTTATGCCTGAAAAATTCTCAGCATTCTTGTCTAACACATCTTATGATACCATCATTTTTACAAAACTACCTTATTTGAGCTATTTATACTTTTGTGAATGTTTTGTCCTTGTCTAGAATGACCTTTCTGATACTCAATCTAATGTATCTTCTTCAGTATTATTTCCTGGAACATGACTTGATACTAGGTCTTAGGTACTGGATTTACTAATTTATAAAATGAACTGATAAATATAGCAAAATATAAATTAAATAAAAACAAAATTTAAAACAAAATTATATATCAGTTGATAGCATGGACATGAGATTGATCAACAAAATTTTCTTTGTTGTTCAGCCAAATGTTGAATGGAAATATTCTAGATCATATATTTTTGAAACAATTACTTGAGTTACTGTACTTTTGTTTCATGATTTGTCGATTTGTTTTTGCTTTTGTGTGTGCATGTGTGTGTGTGTTTTAATAAACACTCTCTCCTCCTTCCTATTTTGACTTTATCTCTAACTACATAGACTGATTGAAAAGAGAGTGGAGATTAATGTACAAGATAAATTAGTGTTGTCTCTTTTATATAACTTGCTATACAAATAATGATAAGCAATATCAATGTATTTTAGAAGTACTTGGTAATTTCTGTAAAAAATAAATGAGTATGTGAAGATGTGCTATATCATTTACCACTCTCATTAATAACTGACTAATGAGTTGAGCTTTGTATCATATACCGTGACATACATCTAACCTGTGGTAGGCTAACAATAGAGAAGAACAAGCCCATTTTAGTACTATTCTCTTTTGTTCCAGGAGGAATCTCACTGCAACAATAAAAATAGATTTATACATTAGGATATTATTAATGAAGTTGAATCTTCTGTCATAACCTATGTTTTAAGGATTTAGGCAGCTTAAAGGATAAGGTATATATCAAAATGCTACATGGCTTTAAATTAAGAAAACATATTGATAACAGTACTTAATCTTTGTAATTAAATTCCAAGTCAACAGAGCTTGTTTGAAATAAAGAATTGATTTAATTCAGTTCCATTCAAACAATATAAACTGAGGGTTTTCATGTGCCGATCACCCTGCTCAACACTCTGAATGAAGCACTACTGTTTGAATCTGTCCCTTTCCTCCAGGAAGCTACAACTCATTTGGCGACAATGAAACATCAATATATAAAACAATTTGAGTTGAGCACGGAGCTGCTTTTAATCAGCCTAACATAGTTGCTGGAAGCATCTACTGAATTAGTTTTGTTCAGCTACAAGTTCAATTCCAAACTTAACATCATTGCCCTTGCTGATGTGGCTCTGAGCCAGAGTAGGCAAGAGGCTAACAAAATTTGTCCAATTTACTCTAAGCAATTTGATTTAACTGGCAGTTGTTACCTTTGTGCCCCATCTCCAAACAGGCAGATTTAGAGCCTTGTAATATCCAGGCAGGCTGCACGCCAGGGTGTCAGCACCTCATTGTAACTGCCTGCCCTGGCTCTTCCTACTGTAATCTCTATCAACAGCGAACAGATTAACATTTCACAGTCAAAACACAGGGCAGTGGCTAAAACTCCAAGTTGTGTGTGTGTGTGTGTGTGTGTGTGTGTGTGTGCTAGAAGCTTTTCACTTGTTTGGACAATAAAGTAAAATATCTTTCTTGTGTCCCAAACACGGCAGGAGGCAACAGATTTCTCACTGTATGTATGAGGATGTATACAATTTATAAATCAAAATGATTTGTAATATTAAGTAGGTGGTACATATGCATAAATACAAAATCCAAACCTCAAATCACCAATTGCGCCGGCTCTAAAGTGGATTATGTTGATTCAGAAGGCGTTTGGCTACCTACTGCAAGCATAAAAATGTACTTGAGAAAGTTCAAATGCAACGCTGCATGGTTGGTTATTCTTTTGCCTAGATGTGCAGTGTTTATTTACATTTGTATGTGTTTGCAATAAGGTTGGAAATATTTTGTTGAGTTGCAGAAGCATGTATCTTTTTTGAAGAGTGTATCTGTTCCACATGCATAACTCACTGATAAAATGATGATAAGCCAATACAAGCTCTGTGAAACCATTCTTCTTTCCCAAAGTTAGAATTGGCTTTCTCACTTCACCTGACTGTCATAAGAATTTAGGTCATGAAGATCTATGGACCAGGAACATGGTTATTCAATACAAAATCATTGAGTAAATCACCTAGCAAAGATTTTTGTAACTATATTCTGAACAGCTTTTATATTATGAACTGTAACAGACCATTCTTTTCTAATTCTCTCTTTCCTGAATTTTTCTAGCCCCATCCATAATTCATATAATTTTAAATTTCCCAATAAGATTTACTACTGAATAAGTATGTAAGTACAGATGATTTACTATTAACAATTATAAAATAATTATATACTAATATAAAATCATTTCAGAAATCGTTCTTTGCTAAGAATCATAGTCTGCATTTTGGTAATCGTTTTCCTTGTTATCTTTAACACATGTATATTCAGTTAAAATCTTTCAAGAATCTTCACAATGAGTGACAGTGTATTAGTCTCCGACAGTTGCTAAAATATATCACAAATGTAGTGGCCTAAAGCAACAGAAATGTATTCTCTAATAGTTCTGGAAAAGTCCAGAAGTCTGAAATCAAGGGGTTGGCAGGGCCAGCCATCCACCAAGAGCTCAAGGAGGGAATCCTTCCTGGCCTATTCTAGCTGTTTCTGGTTCCTTGCATTTCGTGACTTTCAATCTCATAAATATAATCTCTGCCTTCATCCTCACCTGGTCTACTCCCCTGTAACTTTGAGTCTCAGATCACCCTCTGTGTTTCTCCTATAAGGATATCTTTCATCGAATTTAGGCGAGACTGGCCCTATATCCAAGATGATCTCATGTTGAGTAACCTAATTATATCAATAAGAAGTGTGTTTTTATAAATAAAGAATCATTCACAGGTTCTTGGTAACTTTTTAGGAACCACAATTCAACCCGCTGTAGGTAGTAAAGAATTTATGAGGATAAATCTATTTTATTGTAGAAAGAAATTTTAGTAGCAAAATGAGCTATGTTATTCTTAAGAATATTCTTAAGAATATTAAGAATATTCTTGCAACTGTGAGTGAAGATATGGTTAAAGTTTGAACATATATAGAGATGTCAATAGTTATTTTGCAAAAAAAGCATTCTTGATTATCTAAGTTACAGGAACCCACCCACCTCCTGACTATGATAATACAATGAGAAAAATACATATAAATTCTTAGTAATTCTTTCTCTTTTGTACCCATTAACCATGCCCACCTTCCCTGCAGTTCCCCATGACCCTTTCCAGCACAACAGGGTGACTATAGTCAATAATAACTGAATTGTCCTTTTTAAAATAACTTTAATGGTGTATTTGGATTGTGTGCAATTCAAAGGATAAATGCTTGAGGGGATAGATACGCTATTCTTCATGATGTGCTTTTTTCACACTGCATTCCTGTATCAAAGCATCTCATCTACCCCATAAATATATATACCTATTATGTACCCATAATTTTAAAAATTATCATTAAAAATATGTATCTAATCAATTGTAGTTAGTGGAAAAGCAATATGATCCAGCTATCTTGTACATGGAAGGAAAACTAGAAATGAATATTTAGAAAATATGCACAGCAAACCACGAGATTGCATGAGGAGGATTTTGAATGATAAATTTGTGATGAAATTGCAAAACTGATAAATTTCCCACTGACTTGTTTTATATTCATTAGAAATAAGCTGGGCATGGTGGTTCACGCCTGTAATCCCAACACTTTGGGAGGGTGAGGAGGGCGGATCACATGAGGACAGGAGTTCGAGACCAGCCTGGCCAAAATGGTGAAACTCCGTCTATACTAAAATTAAAAAAAAAATAAAAAATAAAAAAGTCTAGCATGGTGACAGACACCTGTAACCCCAGCTACTCTGGAGGTTAAGGCAGGAGAATAGCTTGAACCCAGGAGGCGGAGGTGCAGTGAGCCAAGATTGTGCCACTGCACTCCACCCTAGGTGACACAGAGAGACTATGTCTCAAAAGAAAAGAATATAAATTAATTATTTTTGGACCTATATTGTCTTGCCTGTCTTATCTGATAATGAGGATAAGAAAAATCACTAAGATGATTAATTTTACATAATGAGAATGCTGAACTTGAAAATGTGGTTACCAACCTCGACCACCTCATCACCTCAAAAAGAAGCACTGTGTGTAGAAAAGTAAGAAAATTAGCACAATATTCTGTATTTTTCTCTGCATCTGGATTCCATTTGAGATAGGCTAATTTTGGTGAGGGACTCGCCCTTTTTAGATGGAGATGGAGTAATTAAACATACTTGGATATTTAACTATGAGTTTGTTCGGGGCGTTATAACCCTGGCTTCTCCATCATTCCGATTGATGCGGGTGTAAAATTTTCTCAATGTATTTCTAATTCCTGGCTCCACGTGAAGGACTGAATATCCTTCTCAGAGAAAGAATTAAGACAAAGAACCAAGTAAACTTGTTCTGAGATACTGGACTGGGTCAGATAAATTCAAGACATTCACAAAATAAAGAGAGATACAACAATGATGTTTCTTATAGCTCATGATGTAAAATATGTTGAGAATTAGGTGGCCTAAATGTTTACACATTAATTGCTCAACAATTATATATTGAGTCACTATGTTCCTGGCCTATAGAGACCATGAACTAAATTCTCTTGATAGATCAAGTGAGAAAAAAGATCTTAGTTTTATTAAAGCATTAACTATGGATCAGGTCATATTAGTATAGGACAACCTGAATCAATGATTCTATTTATACATTAGAAAAGAAAAAAAAGAAAGAAAAATAAATATTAATGAACTCCTATTGCTTATTGCTAAAAGAACATGGTATAACATAACTTCTGTTTGAAAAGACTTAAATAATTTAAGGTATACAAATAGGAAACACTAAAAATTCATCAGAAGAAAGCAGAATATAATAATGACTTTGAGGTTCTCAGCAGATTAAATAATAAATATTCTTTAATTTGGAAATTTGGGTTAAATATATTTTCTTTATGGGCTCTTAATGAGAAGAAAATGTATAAGCCCATTAATCAACATATTTGATGTAGAAAAGTGGCTCATTAGTTATTTTCCCGGCCAAAAAATCTCATCTTTTTTAATGAGAACAAGCTATGATCCCAGTATTATTTTGTGTTATTAAAATAAATGCAGTAATTTATTTCTGTATATATTGTAATTCAAAATATTAACTACAGAAAAAAGATCAGAATCCACTGTATTAAAGACGTCACACTCAAAACTAGTAGAAATATAGATTAGAATTTGAATACTTCATCTCCTATATGGTATCTGGTATCTGTGCTGCTCATAACATAGAATAATGTATTATTGGCAAATGAGCAGCATACATAGTAAGCTATTTAAGAAACAACGACAGCTTAAGGAAACGGAGTGAAACATGTTTTTAGACTAACATACACACATACATTTTTGGAACAAAGTTTCTTACATATCTCAGAAACAAAGTGTGTTCCTTTATGTAATTGAAAATAATGATGGTAAAAACATACTAAATGCAGTATATCATGGTTGATTTCCAAATATTTATCTTAAAATTCTTAAGCGCTTTGCTGCCAGATGCTACTCTAAATGATTTCCAGTATTCACATATTGCTGAAAACCATCCTAGGAAGTGAAATTAGTACCATACTTCATAAACAAAGAAACACAAAAACAGGAATTAATTTGCTCAAAGTTGCACAGCTAGAACATGGAAGGACAAAAACGGTGACACAGGAGAGTAAAAGAGAAAACACATTTGAAAAGTGTCGTAGAACAGTAGGAAAACTAGAGTTCCATTTTTTAACCCTTTTACGTACTAATAAAAGATCAAATTCACTTAACAAATAAATATGTTTCTCAGTATCTTGTAGAGATCTGTGCTTTAACACATCCTTCATTTTTTAAATGAGCACAGCCAACCTAATATTAATAAATTGATGTAAATAATAAGTAATATAATCATTTTACAACATAGTATCATCTTATTTTATATGTCCCAGGCATCTTTTACAAACTGAAAAAATAACTGTTCTGGGCAGATATCTGTTAACATATATGCTGTTTAAAATCACATCCAATAATAATATGAACAGTCTCTTGGGATATTTATTACAATACAGCATTTTAATTGTTTTAGGGTGCTTTATATTACAGTTTTTTTTTTAATCTGGCAATAATCCTGTAAACAAAGTAGATCTTTTGTATCCATTTAAAATGATGAATCACAATATAAAAAAGGTAAATAGTTTCCTCAAATCACGCAAAAGAAAAACAAAACAAACAATAAGAGAGACTCAAATATAAGATCCTCGATTCCATATTTAATCCAGGGTCTATTATATTTCATTCCTCTGAGGAAAAGCTCTCTGTCTTTAGCTATGCTATCTGATACAATAATTGGTTTCAGTAAACTGCATAAACATTTGAACAAGTGTGTATTACAAAGGGAGCAGTGAAAGGGGTACTCTGTGGTGAATTATGATTTAGGATTTTATAAGAAACATTTATAAATGTTGGACCAGATAATTTCCTCAAAGTGAAAATTAAATAAGCTCAATAATGTTTTAGCTACATGTAAAAATAATAAAAATATTCCTATATTTCTCAAATTATGTTAGCTCTGGAAAGAGAATCCTTAATTTCCGGTTTATTAAATATATGTAAATTTATAGACTTGGCAAACACAGCACCACAAAATGCACCCACAGCCATATGTACATACACATACATGCCTATGATCCCTCTAGATGCTGTAATATTACACAGAATAATACACAGAATGCTATACAAATTAAAGAAGAATAGATATATTATTGTTCTAGGACTCTAGGTCTTTAAATTTTCTAATATGCTTGTGCTTAAATAATTCACCAAATAGCTTGAAACCCAAGATTATATCTCGGATTCAATAGATGTGAATCTCTCCCCTTCCATTTGTAATAAAAAACAGATTAAAGATTTCACTAATGAAAATGATTGAGATTAATCCCAAAAAGCTAGGACAGACCTTTCTAATAAGTAAACCGGCTTTCAACACTGTTAATCTGATGAGGCTAGAGAGAGTTTAATTAAAATTCTGTCTCCCATTTATCTAGTATTCCATAGTAAAATAGCTACCAAAACAGCTCAGCTTTCCCTTTTAACATGATTATGTTTATTTATTTATTTATTTTGGTGTGCTGACTGAATAAAATATTTAAGTTTCAATAAAGAAAATGTTCTGACAACTTTATTTATTTATTTTTTAAGTAGGTGATAAGAATCACAGCTGTGAGGCTAGGCTTTATTTATTATTAGTATTTTTTTCCCAGAAATGTCCATTGTATTGGTCAAGGGTTAACACAGTTTGGAGAATTTAAAACTCTCTTTCTCTCTCTCTCTCTGTTTGCTTATCAATAATTTTGGTAAAATATTTTGTGTGGGCTTTTGGACTGTATATAGATACCATACTTTTTTTTTTTTTTTTTCCTATTCCAATGCCTGACATTATTCAAGAGATAAACATCTCCTCTTCAACTGGCCAAAGGTTAAAAAGAAAAACCAGAAGATACTGCAGGTGGGAAGAGGGGACTAAGAGAAATCACTGAGTCTACCCAGTGACCCTGTTGGTCTCTCATGTGGCACTGAAGGTAACATAATGTGAGTATTCTATACATGTTTTATTAAATGCTCAAAGAAAGATACTTCCAAGGCTGTAAAAAGGGAACAAAATGGACATTGTCACTTGATTCGACTCGAGTCAGTGATACAAATTGTTGGCATGCAGTCAGTAAACAAATAAAGATGATTACTATTATTATATTCAAATGCACATTGTACCCTAGTTGAAAAGATGAGAAATAGAAATATTTTCTAACTAATCCAAGCCTACAAAGATAATCAGTTCTAATAAAAACAACAAAACCCAAGTTTTGATTGGCTTAACTTTCTGGGTACTAAACACTATCCTACCAACTAAACCATTAAAAATTTATCCTATCCTTGTATAATATTCAGGGATGTTTATGAATAAACAGTTTAGATTTATGTTAACACTTTCCAAACTTAGGAATTCCTAAATTTTAGAAAAAAAAAATGTTTGAACTTAGCGTTGTTGCTGTTGTAGGGACATAATACGTTTGATCTGGTGAATTTGGCATTTTGGATATGACACATTATACTGTAAATACTTACCAGGTAGGAAGTGAGACTCGGCTCTGGAGGCAGGGCTCGGACACCAGACCAAACTGAGGACTAGCTAAAAAAGGGATAGAGAGGAAGTAGCTCTCCATAAATCACCCCCACCAGTGTGCCATGTCAGTTTACCATTGCCATGGCAACACCGGGTTGAGAGATGTTACCATCTCTTTCCATGGCAATGAACTGATTACCCAAAAGTGACTGCCCCTTACCTAGAAGTTTCTGTGTAAATCACCCCTTAATCTACATGTAATTAAAAGCAGGTATAAATATGACTGCAAAACCGCCCTGAGCTACTACTCTCAGCATGCTACCTGTGGGGTAGCCTTGCTCTTCAGACGCAGTCACAGAGCTATAACACCGCAGGAGCTGTAATACTGCCACTTTAATAAAGCCATTGTTTTCCACCCTGTGACCATCTCAACCTTGTCTTCTTTCCTGAGCAAGCCCAGAACCCTTGCAGGATAAGCCCCACTTTGGGGCCTGTTGGCCCTGCATCAGTGTGGTGCCTGGCCAGGGGCAAAGAGAGAAGATGGTGGCATGAGAAACAGCAGGAGAAGTGGCAGTTAGGAAAACCACAGTGAGAGAAGCAGCAGTCAGGGATTCGAGGGCCGGCAGGTGGCAATCAGCGGGTGGCATTGGTAAACGGTGGGTTGGCAGTCAGTGGTAGGGAAGTTGGCAGGATGGCAGTAAGCAAGATGGCAAGAAAAAGCTATCCGCAGCACGACAAGCTGGGAGATGATGAGAGGTGGTGAAGCAGAGCTGTTAATACCTAGAAGCTAAAACACAACCAAAGACTATTTTCAGAGCCATCACTTTCTTTGGCCACAGGGGAATTGAGCAGACAGGCAAGCAGCCATGGTGTCACTGTCTCATGTGAGACTTGCAGTTCTGATCCGCAGGTGGGTGGGTAAGCAGCCCCTGTGACAGCCCCTCCCACCACTGCAGCTGAGTCCATCAGCATCCATAGTGCTACTGCCTCGTGTGAAACACGCTGCTCTAACTGGCAGACTGGTGGGTTACAGTCTCCATGCTGGCATCTCTCACCATGGCAGCTAATCCCACCCAAGCTGAGGGATCCTGGAGAGACCATCACTCAGGTTCCCATGTGGAAGATTGTCAGCACCATTTGACTCTAGTGGATGGGTGAGTGTCCCCTCTGCCCCCACCCCCATAGTATCAAAAGAACTAGGACATAAAATAAAAGCCCTTGGCCAGGTGATCAGTTTGCAGCCCCCATTGTTTCAGTGCTCCAAATCATGTCCTCATCACCCCTTCCCCTGTTCCTTTCTCCTCTGACTCCATTTTACTATTCCATCAGTCATTTTGTTTTCAGTTCTAAAATGTATGTTGTGTTTGCTTTTAACTTTCTGTTACCTGTGTTTTGGCAATTGTTTAAGGTAGGACACTTGGTTTTGAGAGGTCCCCCATTTTGTTGGCTCTGGGATGCTACAGTCATATTGTTTGGTGACTGCAACTTGGTCTTGGGTTTGCTGTCTGCCACCCCCTTGGGTGTCCCAGGAGTCTTGGCATTTGATGTGGGAAACTTCATTGGCTGAATCTCAGGCACTCTGGGTTTTCAGCATTGGTTTTAGCCACCCCTAGATGCTCTGAGGTATTCAGCATTGACATTCTCTCTTGGATTGTGAGTTATATACCTTCCTCCTAGGGAAATACTGGTCTTGCTTTTTGATGCCCTGAAGTTAGATACACTTTTTTTCTAATAGCCAGTTGCAAGTTCCTTGCTGTGTGTTGTCTCACAACTGCCTTGCTCAAGTCCCTCTTGGTCAAAGGAACTGGGAGTTCCCAGGCTCCTGGACAGATTGACAGCCATATACAGTGGTAAATAAGTGGAGACCTGATTTTTTTTTTTTTTTTTTTTTTTTTTTTGGTGTCTCTGCTACTGGGTAGGTTCTACAACAGGTGAGAGCCTTTGCAGTCTCCCCATGGGGAGCGCTAGTAACTCCCTTGCCTTCCTCCCTTCCACTGTCACTATTTGTTTAGCCTCTCTCTGCCTAACCTTCACTCTGTGAAATTTAGACTCAACATCTAATTGCCCTTTTGTAGCTGGTAATCTACTTTAGTAACACCTTGCTATCTACGTTTTGTAGAAAGTGAGAAATCAGAAAGGAAAAGTAACTAAGTATTTGCTAGACATAGGCTAACTGTAACTCCCTGTAGAGATCTTTACTAGACATGTGGACAGCAGTAAGCATCCCAAAACTCTTGCCACTAGGGTGTTCTTTAGACCAACGGAGCAAATTCCAATTATTGGACAAATTTAAAAGAAAGAAAACTCATTTACTATTGTAATAATATTTGGGTTCAATACAAATTGGTAGGCCAACAGATATGACCTAGGCATGGTTCTTTATGTTATAAAGACATTGTACAATTACATTGGCTTTTTAAAATTAAGGAAATGAGAAGTTTCTTATATGCAGGCTTTTATGGCCCTCTAGCAAGATCCTAACCTAAAGGCTAGCTGTAGAATGTGTCTGGGTCATGATACTCCCAGGCACCCAGAAGCTTTATCAGACATCCTGGATGACCCCTCCTAGCTGCTCCCCCTAGCAGGCCTATGCTTCCCCCTCATTCAGCACCCCTAGTTCTGAGGCCACCAGTTCTCCAGCACAGGATTGCACCCCAAGGTCATCAGACACCCATCCTTATCCAACAAACCCTGGCTCATATCCCCTACTGCCTGAGAAGTAAGCCCAATGAGTCCACCAGGAGTGGGGCCCCATATCAGCCCCCCAAATTGAACTTGCATACATTCCAGAAGATAGCTGACGAAGATGGATGAACAATGAGTATAGGTGCCTTTTTCCATGTCTGACTTGGCTTTATGACAGGAAAATTTGATCAATTTTTGGAGGATCCAGGGAAGTTTGTAAAGGTATTTGATAAGTTCACCATATCTTTAACTTAACTTAGCATGACATGTAAATATTTTTATCCACTTGCACCATAGAGGAAAAACAAAGAATTCTAAGTGCTACTCGTCAACATGCAGATGGAGTGACTATGCGTAACCCAGGCCATGACATTTATTGTGTGGGAGGAGGTGTAATTCTAGATCTAGACCCTTGATAGCATTTCCAGAGAGGATCACAAAATCTTAAATGCATATATCATATACTAACTTTTTTAATAGATCATGTGGAAAAGTGTGTGCTGAAGCCAGTTAATTATGATGAGGTGAGAGAAATATGAGAAAGATGAAAATCCCACTCTACTTCAGGGCCATTTGGTTGAGGCACTCAGGAAACATACTGATACAGTCCCAGACTTTTCAGAAGCGTGAGTTCTTCTGAGTGTGCATTTTATTATTCAGCCTGCCTCTGACATTAGGAGGAATCTACAAAAGGTAGCAATGGAACCATAAACCTTCATGGGCTAACTCTTAGACATTGCCTTTGGGGTTTATAATAATGGGGACAGGGCAGAAAAGAGGTAAAATCCAAAGAATTGCCCAAAAAGTACAATTGTTAGAGGCTGCTTTAGGTCCCCTGCTGCCTCAGAGTTACTTATCTCAAGGAATGGGTGAAATAAGCATCTAGGGCACTCAGATGAGAGCCCCCCACTCACTGGCCTCTAGGACAAAATTAGTGTGCCTTATGTAAGCAAGAAGGCCACTGGAAGATGAACTGCCCAGGTTTAAGAGGGATCCTGAGATATCAGACCCATAGTGGCCAAGAAAGCAGAGGTGTGATGGAGCCTAAGGTCCTCTACAGCTCCCACTGGACACCTTACCATCTTCGTAGAGGATCCTTCATTAACCCTTGATATAGCAGGCAAGAATACTGAGTACGTATTGGACCCAGAAGAATCATACTCAGTTGTAACCTATTTCTCTGGACCACTGTCTTCCCAGTCTTGTATAGTAATAGGAATTGATGGCCAGCCAAAAGTTAGGAAGTTCAACAACCCCCTTGGTTGCACCATGGGGGACCATATATTTTCCCACAGGTTTTTACTCATGCCTGAGTGCCCTATCCCTCTACCCCATTACAGGCTACAATTCAGTTTTCGGGTGCCTCAAGAAAAGGCAACAGTCCAGGAAGTGATGCTTCTCCTAGCTCTAAGTGCTTGCCTTAACACAGATAAGGAGAAGACCTATTTTCCACCACATATTGCTTCTCAAGTAGACTGCTGTGTTTGGGAGGGACATGAAAGTTCCCAGTAGATTTGTGAATGTACCGCAAGCCCATGTCATTTTAAAACCCAAAAAGAAAGCAGTATGGAATTGCAGCCTCCTCAGGCTAAGAGACAGTTAGGAGCCTTTTGGGGAATGGCTAGATTCTGCTGAATCTGGGTTCCCGGATATGAGCTTATAGCAAAGCTACTCCGTGAATCTCTAGAAGGAAAGATTATGAGCCTTTGAATTGGAGTGGAACCTGCCATCATGCATGCTTAACCCTTAAAGACAAATTGGGAACAGCTTTTGATTTGGGACTCTTTAACTTAGAAAAGCCTTTCACCCTTTATGTGGCTGAACAACAAGGGATAGCTTTGGGTGTCCCAACTCAAATGCTCAAATATAGCTCTAGACCAGTGGTTTACTTTTCTGAACAGATAGAGCAAGTGGCAGTTAGGTGGCAAGGATGCCTGTACGCTGTGGCCACTACTGCTCTATTGGTAGAAGAAGGCAGTAAGTTCACCTAGGGACAACAATTATATGTCATGACCCAAACACCTACTTCCAACCGCAACACCAAGTACAGGTGGTCCTAGACGCAATAGGAAGCCAATGGCTAACAGGAGGTCACACACTTAAATGTAAGGCCCTTCTGCTTATACCACAGATGTTACCCTTAAAGTATGTCGAGTTTTACACCACGCTACCCTGTTGTCAGACATCACTTCCCAGGATACAGATCCCCAACTTATTCGCTCCTGTGCAGAAACCATAAAACACACCTACTCTAGAAAATGACTTCATAGAGAAGCCCCTGTCTATTCCAAGCATTGAGTGGTTTACAGACGGTAGTAGTTTTATGCATGAGAGAGTAAGAAAGGAAGGTTATGCAGTAGTTAGCCAACGAAAAGTCATTGAGGCAAAAGCATTAGTTAGGGATTGCCAACTAGGAAAACAAAACATAAGAGTTAATATATTTACATATTCCAAGTATGGATTCCTAGTGCTCCATGCTCATGTGACTGTAGAGAAAGAAAAGGGACTATTAATGGGTGAGGGATTCCCTAAACAACATCATTCTGAGATCTTGGAACTTTTAGATGCTGCCCAGCTCCAAAAGGAGGCAGCGGTTATTCACTGCAGGGAACACCAAAAGGGAGACCTCTATTATCAGAGGAAATATGCTGGTAGACAAAGCAACTAAGGCCACAGCTAAAACAATACCAGTAATACAGTCCACTTCATTAATGCCAGGTACTCCATCCAGGTCAGCAACACCATACTATACCCCTGAGGAAACGAAATGGGTAGAAAGTCTTACAAAAGCATTCCTCAGGAGGGTTATGGAGAAGTAACGACCTCTTTCTCCTTGAGGTTGAGCAATGGAAAATAGTTAAGTATCTCCATGGCTTCTTACATTTGGAATGAAATTCCCTATTCAAATTATTTTCTCATTTTTTTTTTTTTTTTTTTTTTTTTTTTTTTTTTTAAAGAAACCGTTCTAGACTGCAAAGAGGGTCACCAGGGCTTGTGAATTTTGTGCCTGTGATGACCCGGAAGATACCCCATCCTCCCTCTCCTCCTCGAAACTGTACAACATAAAGGAACATATCCTAGGGAAGACTGGCAAATAGATTTTATATAGATGCCACCCTACCGGGGACAAAAACGTTTGCTAGTATCTGTCAACACTTTCACCAAATGAATAGAGATTTTCCTCACAAGGACAGATAAGCTATTGGAAGTGTCCAAATTTTTACTTAAAGAAATCATCCCAAGGTTTGGATTACCTAAAACCCTGCAGAGTGAAACTGGACCCTTATTTGCAGCTAAAGTAAACCAGCAGGTTTCTTCAGCCTTCAGCATTCCCTGTCACCTTTACTCCTCTTGGAGACCTTAATCGTCAGGTAAGGTGGAAAAAACTAATCATGCTTTTAGAAGGACATTAGCAAAGGTCTATCAGGACACCCCATAGGCCTGGGTTTCTCTACTACCCATAGCCCGCTTATGGGTAAGGATGGCCTCGAAGGGAACTCTAAAACTTTGTTCAGGATGACATATGGGAGGGCCTTTTTAACTTTAGACCTCCTATTTGATGAAGAGACACATCAAATGCTCACCCATATTACCAACCTGGGCCAGGTTCAAAAGGCCTCCAAACATATGGAAACAAAATATTGAACCCCTCCCACAAGGGAAAGAATAAACCCTCCTATTCAACCAGGAGGCTTAATCTTACTAAAAACTTGGAAAGAAAGACTCCCTGAAGATCAATTAAAACCAAAATGAAAGGATGCCGTTTGGGTGTTGTTGAGTACCCCCACTGCTGTTAAACTTCGGGGAATAACATGTTGAGTACACCGATCCAGGATTGAAACTGTTTCTTATGAGTCACAGGCAGAAAAGGAGGCCACAAACAATCTACCTCTGTGAGCCTTTAGATGACCTCCGCGACCTGTTTAAAATAATCAACACTCAAACCAAAGAGGTAATGGGATGCTGTGGGTGGGAATAAGAGCTTCAATTGTTTTTCCTCTCCTTAATTATAATACTTCTTTTCTGCACTTTAGCCACTCTTCTGGGAAGTAGATCTTTTGTCCTTGTTGGGTGTGGAGGCCACTTTGAGGCCCAACTGGACACCCTTTTGTCACTGATAATACTGTTTGCTCTCCCAATTACACTGATCCAGTGTGGGTGGGAAAGTAATTCTATAGTAAATATTTCAACAATTATAGCATCAGGGAATCATCTTCTTGCTTTCTGGATTTGTCATCAACATCCCCTGGATAGAGAATTCTATCTTATCCATAAAATCTCATGACCATCCCCCAAGACCTCCCAACTAACCACAACAATCTCAAAATAACCCAAACTCCTACTTATTAAGTGGAACTCTCCCCCACTTAATGGATTCCATCTGTGCCCATCCCTTACCACTATTACTTGGATCTGGGAAGTTGAGTATCTATACCTCCAATGCAGTAACGTTTCTATCTTTTGCATCTATTGTTACATTACTGACACAAAATCAGAAGCTTCCCTGTGATGCTGCGATCCAACTTTAGTTGCCGACTTCCCGAGGCCACAGCAAGGTAAATGGGATTCCTCATGTAAGCAAAGAGACCATATAAGTTGTCCTTTTCCAGATCAGATCATACAAGGAAAAAACAACTGCCTAGTCTGGAAAGGTGGAAATACTGGCCCCTTCTGAAAAACAGACTGTTTGACAGCCTTTCTTGGAATAAGATAAAAATGTCTCCATAAACCCAAGTTGGAAGCAAAGGATAAACATTACACCCCATATGACCTCTATTTTCACCGCACCTGGGTTCATTTTTGTTTGTTAGTATGAATGGAAACAAGTCACATTCTGTAACTGCTCCCAAATCCACAGGGAGTCACTTTTCTTTTGCGATTAGCTTTCCCTTGTATATCCAAAACTTGAAACAGTGGTAAATGTATGTTGGCCATTCTTGCCCCTCCAGGGGTCACTAAAATGGGAATGAGGCAGAAGCAACTTTCCATAAGAAATGCCTACCAGTGTGCCATGGCAACAGTCAGCAGTTATCACCCCTTTCCATGACAATGTCCTGACAACTCAAAAGTTAATACCCCTTCCATAGAAATTTCTGCATGAACCAGCCCTGAATCTACATGTAATTAAAGGCAGGCATATATATGACTGCAAAACTGCCTGAGCTGCTACTCTCAGCACGTTGCCTAGAGGGGAGCCGTGTTTTGCATGAGCAGTCACAGAGCTGTAACATCACTGGAATGGTAACACTGCCACTTTAATAAACCTGTTTTCTTCTACCTTACCACTGGTTCACCCTTGAATTCTTTTCTGAGGAAAGCCAAGAGCCCTCATGGGCTAACCCCATTTTGCAACTCTCCTGCCCTGCATTGCTTACACATTAGTTACAAATTTACTGTAGCTTTTTGACAAGTCAGGCATGTAACACTAAAACACCCTTTTAATCTTTCTTATGGAAACTCCTTCTGCTGATTAAATACATTTTTTTATACCATAGATGCCATCAATGTCTCCATCCATTCTCTCATCTCTCTGTTACATCTTCAAAATCTTCATCTTTACCAGATTTTGTAAATGAGTACCAATGCTTACATGCAAATTCATGAAAAAGCAAAACCAGTCAACAATGAAAATCCAACAGAATTTTTTTTTAGAACTTGTATCATCTCTAATTTGTATACTTGCTTTCTCTTCCCCTTTTCAGCCAACGCTCTTGACATAGAAATTTAAAGCCATTTCTCTATTTCTCTTTGTTTTTTCTTTTTAAAAAATTCCTTTATCCTTAATCCACTGCAGCCTAGCCTCTTCCCCTAGTAAACTGCTGAAATGCTGCTGCTGCAAATCACCAATATCCTCCTGATTGACAAATAAGTAGACATATTTGATTACAGTATTTAGCTTTGAGTGACACGGTGAACTCTTCATGATGTATGATTTGTGGCTGCTATGGCAGAAAGAACTATGTTGGTTGATGGTTTTCTTCAACTCTGGCTCTTACTTCTCAGTGAACTTCTCAGGTTCATTATTCTCCTCTGTCCATTTTTTACATTGCTGATGTTCTTTTGGTTTTTACAATGAATACAGTTTTACTGGACAAACTTATTCATTTCTTTGTTTGACCACACACATAACAGTCTGCACAATATAGTCATTTGGATAATAAGGAGATACCTCAATGAGCATTTATTGATGTTAACTAGTGGTGTTACTAAAAACCCAGTTGACATTTATTTGTCCACAGTGTATGCCAGGTTATATTTATTCCCTTGTAATCTTCACAATTTTTCACTTAGTGGATTATGATGAGTTTTAAATGTAACATTTCTTGTAAAAAATAAAAAATAATAAGATAATAAAAATAATAAAAAAAATTATTATATTAGCTCAAAACGTAAATGCTTATTAATATATAAAGTATATTACATTTAACATATATTTTAAAATACATAAATTATAAAATAAAATTATTTCTTTTTCTTAACTATTATTTAACTAGAGTTTTGGTTTTCTCTTTGATTCCAGGGGAAAAAAATCACTTCCTTACTTTAAGATTTGTTTATGTAGAAGCAAGGGAAAGCTTTCCTTCTGCCCTCTGAAGGTTCATTGAGAATGAACTGACAAATAGACAGATTAATAGGATAAAAGGCATACAGATGTGTTTATTGTGCATAGCATGAGGGGAACACAGGATAATGATTATCCAATAACCCAGTAGGGTACAGAGGCTTATATACCCTTTTTCATAGGGGAGGGGAGATGAGGTGAAGGAGTAAATGATTTTTATGGGAGAATGAATGGACCTAATGTTTAGACAATGGTTAGTAAACACTTCTCTTTGGAAATTTAACGGGACCTGAGAACAGATAAGAGTCTGAAATAAAATTCATTCAGGCTCTGAGTGATATGAATTTTAGTCTTCTCCAGTTAATACAATTTTAGTAAAAAAATCAAAGCAAATTGTGTTGATCTTTGAGAGTCTTCCATTTCTGCGTAGAGGAGGTAACTTCACAAAACAGCCTCATTCTGTGCTTTTTGGGAGAGACAGAGGATGAGGTCAGAGAGTGCAGGAGGAAGGTCAGGGTGACTTTAAGGCTGCTTCTTTAGTTTAGCATGTCAAAGTACAATATTTTGGGTTATCATTTTTGGAGACCCAACATTTGTTTGTTTGTTTGTTTTTGTGATTAGTACTCTTCTTAAAATAGAACCAAACTATTACTACTGTGAGAAATGCATTGAAAGCTTTGGTGCAATATGTATGTATGTCTGTATGTATGTATGTATGTATATATGTATGTATCTCTGTTTCAGTGAAAGCTTGACTAGGAGGTTCATTCCTCTATTACCAAAGTGTAGTGTCAGCCAATTATCTTTTGATTGAATAATTAAAATTAATTAGTCTGATGAGTTTTGTCTAAACAATTTTTCAAAAACTGAAAGATGTGTTAGAATGTTGTGGTGGTTAATACTGAGTGTCAACTTGATTAGATTGAAAGATACAAAGTATTGATCCTGAGGGTGTGTGTGATGGTGATGACAAAGGAGATTAACATTTGTGTCAGTGGGCTGGGAAAGGCAAATCCACCCTTAACTTGGGTGAGCACAGTCTAATCAGCTGCCAGTGCAGCTAGAATATAAGCAGGCAGAAAAATGTGAAAAGAGAGACAGGCCTAGTTGCCCAGTCTACATCTTTCTCCTATGCTGGATGCTTCCAGCCCTTGAACACTGGACTCCGAATTCTTCAGTTTTGGAATTTGGACTGGCTCTCCTTGCTCCTCAGCCTGTAGATGGCCTATTGTGGGATCTTGTGATCGTGTGAGCTAATACTTAGTAAACTCATGTATGTATGTGTGTGTATACACACGCACACACACACACATCTATTCCATTAGTTCTGTCCCTGTAGAGAACCCTGACTAACACAAATGACAAATGTTTTTCATTGCTAGTTTGTTGAGAGCATTCATCTAAATATTTCAAAGAATGATCACCATGTATCTTTTAAAATGTTTTATTGGTATTAAATTTATAAAACCTAAAATTAACCATTTTAAAGTAAAAAATTCAGGAGCATTTAGTACATTTATAGCACAACTGCATCTCTAGTTCCATCCTCTATTTCTATCTTATTTCCATCATATCAAAAGGAAACCTCATGCCCATTAAGCAGTTATTCACCATTTTGTCACTGCCATCAAGTCCCTGAGTATCACAATCTGCTTTCTGTCTTTATACTTTCACCTATTCTAGATGTTTTCTGTAAATTGAACAATACAATATGTGATACTTCATGTTTTACTTTTTTACTTAATGTGTATTTGAGGTTCATTTATATTGGAGCATGTATCCATGTTTAATTGATTTTCGTGGTTAAATAACATTTCATTGAATATATACTCCACAGTTGGTTTATCCTTTTATTCACTGATGAACTTTTTGGTGGCATCCATATTTTGGCTCTTGTGAATAATGCTGCAATGAACATGTGTATATGTGTATTTGCCTGAGTACCTCTTTTCAATTGTTTTAGATGTATTCCTAAGAATTGAAATTATTGCGTTTTTCATAACAGCTGAATCATTTTATATTCCTATCAGTGATGTACAAGGGTTCTATTTTTTCATATCCTCACCAACAATTGTTTTTCATTACAAATAAATAATAGCTTTCCTAGTGGGTTGCAGTGGTACCTCAATATGGTTTTGAGTTATATTGCCCCCAATGATGAACACTATTGAGCACCTCTTCATGTGCTCATTAGTCACATTGAATATCTTTCTTATACAAATGTATACTCAAGCCCATTTCTCATTTTATCTGTTTCTTATGTTTTTGTTGTTGAATAAGAATTTTTAGATAAGCAAGATACGAGTCTCTTAGCAGATACATGGTTTGCAAATATTTTCTCCTATTACAAAGATTTCACTTTCTCAATAATGTCCTTTGATGTACAAAGATTTTAAATTCTGAAGTTCAATTTATCTACTTTTTAAAATTTTATTGCTCTTCCTGTTGTTATTGCTAAGAATACATAGACATATCTAATGTAATGGAAATTTACCCATATGTTTTTAAGGTTTTATTTCTTAGATTTTGGTCTTAGACCCATTTTGAATTATGTTTTTACATGGTGTGAGGTATGGATTCAACTTTCATATTTTGCTTGTGCGTGTCTAACTGTTTCAGTAACATTTGTTGAAGAGATTATTCATTCTGTTATTTAGTGATTTTGGTACATCTGTTAAACATCAACTGACTATTGATATATTGGTTTATTTCTGAAATTGAAATTATTTTTGGTTGATCTATATGTCTAACCTTACTCTAGTATCACACTAAGACAATGCTTGACCAAGTATCTCTAAATAATTTACTTCTTAAGTCTATATTATCTTGTAATTCCAAAATTGGAATATCACTGTGAAATGTGTGCCCATCAGTCTGAAATTTTGGGCTGCATATTAAACCTTACAGTACAAATTGACTAACACTTATAAGATATATTAAGGGCATTGTGCTTGAACAACAAAAACATTTAGTGTATTTTTCATGTCTTTAAACATTTTGCCTCCTTCTATTTACCTTGCATCTTCAGAACTAATAGATTACCACTTAAAGTTTATTGCAAACCAACTCAAAAGAAACAAACCTTTAATCCCAGCACTTCATGAGGCCAAGGTGGGAGGATTGCTTGAGCCCAGAAGTTCAAGACCAGCCCGTACAAGAAGGCGAGACCCTGTCGCTATTAAAATAATTTAAAAATAAATTGATCATGGTGTTTCGCACTTCTAGTCTCAGGAGGCTAAGGTGGGAGGATATCTTGAGCCCAGGTGTTCAAGGCTGCAGTGAGCTGTGATCATGCCACTGCACTCCATCCTGAGCAATAGAATGAGACTGTGTCTCTAGAAAAATAAAAAGAGAGTAATAAATGTGTAATCACTTTAATACTGAGACTGTTGATTCTCAGTGAGCTTAAATTTTAGGACACTAAGCAGATTTATGCCATTGTACTTTTCACTGGCTATGTCTAATCAAATCTCTAATTGGTAATGAAGTATCTCATTTTGGTTTTTAGCTTTACTAACAAATTTCAGTTTAAATATTGATCTCCCAGAATGGCTTATGAGGTATAACAATAGAGGAAGGGATTTCTGAGAAGTAGGAGTGTATTAATCTGTTCTCATGCTGCTAATAAAGACATACCTAAGACTGGGTAATTTATAAAGGAAAAAGGTTTAATTCACTCGCAGTTCAGCATGGCTGGGGAAGCCTCAAGAAATTTACAATTATGGCAGAAGACAAAGGGGAAGCAAAGTGCTTTCTTCACAAGGCAGCAAGAAGGAGAAGTTCAAGCAGGGGAAATATCAGAAACTTACGAAGCCATTAAATTTCGTGAGAATCATTCATTATTATGAGAACAGCATGGAAGAATCTAATCCCATGATTCTATTACCTCCTCCTGGTCCCACCCTTCACATGTGGGGATTATAAGGATTACAATTAAAGGACAGACTGGGAGGGGACATACAGTCAAACTATATCATCCCACCCCTGGCCCATCCCAAATCACATGTCCTCACATTTCAAAACACATTCATGCCTTCCCAACAGTCCCCCAAAGTCTTAACTCATTCCAGGATTAACTCAAAAGTTCAATCCAAAGTCTCATCTGAAACAAGGTAAGTCTCTTTCACCTGTGAACTTGTAAAATCAAAATCAAAAGCAAGTTAGTTACTTCCTATATACAATGAGGCTACAGGCATTGGATATATACACTCACTCTAAATGGGAGAAATTGGCTAAAACCAAGGGACTACAGGCCCCATGTAAGTCCTAAATCCAAAATTATCTCCTTTGACTCCATGCCTCACATCTAGGTCACACTGATGCAAGAAGTGGACTCCCACAGCCTTGGACTCCTCCACCTCTGTGGCTTTTCAGGGTAAATTTTCCCTCCTAGTTGCTTTCATGGGCTGGCATTGAGTGTCTGTGACTTTTCCAGGCACCTAGTGCAAGCTGTCAGTGGATTTACCATTCTGGGGTCTGGAAGACAGTGGCCCTCTTCTCACAGCTCCACTAGACAGTGCTCCACTGGGGACTCTGTGTGGCAGTTTGCACACCACATTTTGCTTCTGCACTGCCCTAGCAGAGGTTCTCCATGAAGGCTCTGACCCTGCAGCAAACTTCTGCCTGAACATCCAGGTGCTTCCATACATCTTCTGAAATCCAAGCAAAAATTCCCAAATCTTAATTCTCTACTGCTGTGTACCCAGTCTCAACACCACGTGAAAGTTGCCACGGCTTGGGGCTTGCCCCCTCTGAAGCAACGGCCTGAATTGTAGCTTGGCCTCTTTTAGCCACAGCTAGAGATAAAGCAGCTGGAATGCAGGGCATCATGTCCTGAGGCTGCACACAGAAGGCAGCCCCTGGGATGCACTCAGGAAACCATTTTTCCCTCCTAGACCTCCAGGCCTGTGATGGGAGGGGGAACTGTGGAGGTGTCTGAATGCCCTAGAGAAATTTTCCTCATTGTCTTGGTGATTAACATTTAGCTCCTGGTTACTTATGCAAATTTATGTAGCTACCTTGAATTTCTTACTATAAAATGTTTTTTTTTTTTTATCGTATCATCATGCTGTACATTTTCCAAACTTTTATGCTCTGCTCTCTGTTAAATGCTTTGCACTTAAAACTTTCTGCTGCCAGATACCCTAAATCATCTCTCTCAAGTTCAAAGTTCCATAGATCTCTAGGGCAGTGACAAAATGCCACCAGTCTCTTTTCTACAGCATAGCAAGAGTGACTTTTACTCCAGTTCCAAACAAGTTCCTCATCTCCCATCTGAGACCACCTCAGCCTGGACTTCATTATCCATATCACTATCAGCATTTTGGTCAAAGCCACTCACTAAGTCTCTAGGAAATTCCAAACTTTCCAACATCTTCCAGACTTTTTCTGAGCCCTCCTAACAGTTCCAACCTCTGCCTGTTACCCAGTTCCAAAATCGCTTCCACATTTTGTGGTATCTTTATAGCAGCACTCAACCCCATTAGTACCAATTTTCTTTGCTAATCCATTCTCACACTGCTAATAAAAGATACCTGAGACTGTCTAATTTATAAAAGAAAGAAGTTTAATTGACTCACAGTTCAGCATGGCTTGGGAGGCCTCAGGAAGTTTACAAAAATGGCAGAAGGTGAAGAGAAAGCAAGGCACCTTTTCACAAGGCAGCAAGAAGGCAAAGTGCAAGCAGAGGAAATGCCAGATGCTTGTAAAACCATCAGATCTTGTGAGACTCACTCATTATCATGAGAACAGCATGTGGGAAACCACCACCATGATTCAATTACCTTCACCTGGTCCTGCCCTTGATACATGGGGATTACAGGGATTGCAATTCAAGGTGAGATTTGTGTGGGGACACAGAGCCAAAGCATATCAAAGATATTCTCTGATTACTGGATAACTACCACTTATGTAAATATAAAGAGACATGAACCTTTAAAACAACAATCTCATTAGTAATTAACTCCTGCTGTATTGAAACTCAGTTCTTAATTAGTCATATAGTTGGCAACTAAGTAGAACTCAATGATATTTGGTTAACTACGGTTTCCGTGTTTCTTTAAATAGCCATATATCACCTTTAGCTAGATTTTTCTTCCCCATACTATCTTTCATTGACAAAGATTAGGTAGATTATTTATATTAATAATAAAGTGTGAAAATAATTTAAAATGGCTCCTGATTGATCAAAGTCTACATACATTATACTTAAAAATTTGAAGTATATTTTTACACAAAGTACATTGTATTGTGTCTGATTTCTTGAAATTAATGACACATGGATGATACATGTGACATCATTAGTCAGAAAATACCTTCATTTTGAATTTTACATACCCTTAATATTCTGAATAAATAGGTGTTGAATATGCATACATACAAAACACATGCTTTGTTCCTATAGGTTTCATGTAAGTAATGAATGATAGAGTGCTACCTACTTCTATCTCTCTGCTTTTAAGATAATTGCAAGTTTCTTTAGAGTTTCAAATATTAAAGTTTCTGAATGAATCAATCTCTGTGGACTGCACTGAGGGAAATCTATTTCCTTTTTTGTAGTTATAATTATAGAAGGCCAACAATCACATACAGAAAATATTTGGTAAATGTCTGAGTTGAGCGCTATGAAGTTCTAAGCAGCACATTGCCTTTAGACAGCCTGATTAGTCTATACAGGGAGAGTTTTCTTACTATAGATTGTTGAAGAAACCAGTCTTTACAAACTATTGATTGTTCTTTGGTAATATTTATTTACTTTTCAAATTATTATGAACTGGTAGGAGTCCTAAATATACTCTATTCTAAATACCTCAGATTTGAAGAAACAGAGTTAAGAAATATTCAAGTTATTTGATCACGTGCTAATGCCAAGGTTAGCATCTTCATTTCTTAACTCTCAGTGCAGTGATTAACAAATCAAAAAAATATAACATTTTGTAATAAGGGCACAAAAGACAGAATGTGAATTTTCACTAGAAAAGCTTAAGAAAACTTGGAAAATATAGTAGGAGAAATTGATGAGAAATTTAAAACACACCTGTTTCTATTTTATTCCTTTAAGAGGATTATGAAAGGTAAGTGGTGTTTCAATTCCAACTATTATTTCCTTTCTTATATTTTCAAGTTCTTAGCAGTCAGCATATCTAATTTACTTTCTTTGCTCCTTTTATGGTGGCACAGAATGTATTAAATGACAGTTGTACCAATGATAATTAATTCTAGTTTTTCTAAGTTATCTAAGATGTAAATAATATGTCCATTTTAAAACTGAAACTATGTACTCAGATGAACAAATGGTATCATGTGATTCACCTAGTAAATGATATAATTGGGATATTAACCATTGTCTGAAATTCTGTCAAGACTTTCTTTCAATACTGCTTCCTGCATTCTAATATACCATCTTTGTCTTCATGATTTTTATACTTGAGCTCGTAAGGCATCATGAGAGTATAAGATTTCTACAATCAATAGATGCATTTGTCTTTACTATTGCACATTAAAGTTTTAGAAGTGTTTGGGCAGAACTTTGGATATATCTTTTGAGTCAAACCTGCTCTTTTCACCTTTGTTTATGGCGACTCTATCTTTCCAGTTGCTCAGGCAGAAAACTTACGTTTTTCTTTAATTTCCTCTTGGCACTAACCTAAATGTGCATTCAGTGCTCATCCACTTCACAGCTTTTTCATTGTTATAACAGTGATACCAGATGCCCTCAACTCTCATCTGAATCATTCCAATAGTCTCCATCTCCTAACTTGTCTTGTTTCTGATCTTGCCCACATTGATTCTATTCCTAAAAGAATTAACAGATTTATCTTTTTAAAGGGCAAATTAATCATCTTTCCTCACTTCAATTCCTCCATCTCACTTAGAATAAAAAGTGAGAAACCTTAGCATGTACCACAAAGACCCAGAGAAACTGGATCCAACACTCATACACATGCAACATACACATGCAAACAGATACAAATACACTTGTGACCTTATCTCCCCACTTCCTCTTTAACCCCTTGCCCCAGTCAATATGACCTCCTTGTTATTATTCTCAAATCAACCAAAATGACACTTTTGAATCAGGACCTTTATAATTATTGCTTCTTTGGCCTAGAACTCTTTGCTTTCAGTTGTATGCACTGCTAACTCCTTTATCTCATTGAGATGTCGGGTAATATTATCAGTGTGGTTATCTTTAAATACCTTATTAAAACAGAAATCAGTTATATAGTTTGGGTCTTCCAGAAGAAGACTTCATGAGTTACCTACATGGAAGAAACAGCTCTTTAAAAATTCAATGTTTTGCAGAATGGTGCATTTGTAAAATAAAGTAATAATTTTATGGTAATGTAAAATTGCTATAAAAGTTTTTAAGCATGTACTCTCATTTTCTGTATTCATCTCAGTATACTATTGCCACATAGTTATGTAGACGAGCATTGTGTCTCATAAACATATGCATAAGTGTTAGCTGGGAATCATGTTACAGTGAAGATTCTATTTTAGTAGACGTGGTAAAGCCAGAGATTCTGCATTTTTTTTTTTTTTTAGTTTTTTTTTTTTGAAATAAAGTCTCACTTTGTCACCCAAGCTGGAGTGGAGTGGCACGATCTTGGCTCACTGAAACCTCCGCTTCCCATGTTCAAGCAATTCTCCTGCCTCAGCCTCCAGAGTAGCTGGGATTACAGGCACGTGCCACCATGCCCAGCTAATTTTTATATTTTTAGTAGAGATGGGGTTTCGCCATTTTGGCCAGGATGGTCTCAAACTCCTGACCCCGGGTGATCCACCCGCCTTGGCCTCCCAAAGTGCTGGGATTACAGGTGTGAGCCACCACACCCGGCAGAGAGTCTGCATTTTTAACAGATTTCTCCAGGATGCTGTTCCTAATTCATACTCGAAGTAGGAATAACTGGAAAGCAGAGTCTGAAGTAAAGATGAAAGTACTCACATTTTATTTGCAATTCCTAAGCCTCGAGTGGTTTGAATGAGAAATAGAGAAAAGTGAAGAAAGAAAAAACAGGGAAAGAAGCGAGGAAATACGATTCTTTACGACATTCACTGCAAGGAGTTAACATTTTCAAAAAAGTTTCACTGGTGTGTAGTCACAATGAACGAAATTTTTCATGAAATGATGCAAGGATGAAGTTAACCTTGAGAGACAGAAAGGCTCTTTAAATTAACCTTGAGAAGAGAAAGGGATTATCTTCAAAGCTTGTCAATTCTCACTCAATGAACAGCTGTTTCCTTCATGCTTTTGAGTATCACCAGATGGCCCCTCAGAGACTTCTTAGAAATCTAGATTCTTTCATCACGGGGGCAGTATTTCAGCTAAGTGTGAAAGCATAGGGGAACCACCTAAAAGAGGCAAGGTGCTAAGAAAAAGAAAAGAGAGAACAATGTGTAAGAAGGCCCAATATCCACACAAATAATTATTCGCTCTCTTCAAGCTTATTTTACTTTTTCCTCCATTTAATAGGTATCACCCACTTGATGGTGAATATATATTTATTTATATATAACATATTTACATTTAAATATAGTTATATGATAGTATTATATGTTTATAATAAATATTTATTTATAAATATATTATGTAATATAATCAGTATTATAGTATAGTTATGTATGTATAATATATAAAATACATATATAATATCTTATCATATATGTGCATATATATGCATATATGTGCGGGTATATATGGATAATAGGTTTGTTTTTATTTTCTTCCATTATAATAATGTATGGTACTTGAGAGCAAAGATTGTTTTTGTTATCTAGCCCCAGAATAATGTCTAACACACAGTAGCTGTTAAATAACACTATGGGAAATAAATAAATATGTCAGTAAATTTTGAGAAGTATCTTTATGAAGAGATTGAGTCCAAAATGAAACAGTTAAAATGACTTTTCCCTTCACTCTTGGTTATATAATTTTTCCCTATGGCAATGCATTTTCCTATACCAATTCTTCAAATCAGGGAGTTACACAGAAATTCACCTGATGAAAAGTTTGGAATTAGCATTTCATTTGCTATTGCAGATTAATTAACCAAACCCAAAAATTAGCATGGTTTGTATTTTGGGCAATTTGTAACAAATCATTTTTTCAGAAAATAGTATCTCCCAGGCTAACAGAAATTATAAAGTTCTGATAAAAATGAACAAATTTATTTTGCTGAACTGTGATTATATTTTCCCTTGATTTAGAAAGTAATTTAAATCATTTTCAGTACTGTCACTATAGAGTTCATTATTTTTAATTTAATTTATTGCAAATAGGACTATTTTTATGAATTTTAGGCATAATTTTAAATCATACTGTAACTAGGTCTAGAAACCTTTTCCTACAGGATGGATATATTTTAAGGTATATTACTTAACAATTTAAGGCACCTTATTTTGACCTTATAAAATAGTATTTATTAATGTATCTGACATTGTAGCTTCATGGTAGCACATCTATGAATCTCCTTTTCATTTTGTTCCATATTTACTAGTAGTTTTATTTATATAATTTCTGTTTCCAAGTAGAAGTAGTGAGAAAAAATTCAAATTAACTTTGTTTTATATTTTTGACTGTAATGCTTAGATGTTCCTTTTACCAAATTAAATAAGTGATGCATTTTATCAGTCTTTAGAGTACATGATAATATCACAGATTGCATTTCTACAGATAATTCTCTTACTAAGAGACAGAATTATAATTTCATTTTCTCATGTATTTATCATTTATTTTGTGATTACTACACCTGTATTACCATACAAAGCACTTATGAGCAGACCGAAAACACTGTATTCTCTTTATATGTCCTAAATAAGAGATCATTTTGCATTAATAGTTGTCATAACACAGAGACATACTATGTTGAATACTGCAAAATAACATAGCTGTTTCAAATATAAAATATTTGTACTGAAAATGTGTCTTGCTTGCTAAGAAACTTTCATAACAGTTTGACCTATTGTATCTTTTCTTGTTAGGAGAAGGATACTTTTAAAATAACTTTATATTTTAGTGTCTATATCTCAAGGCATAGGTAACCTGTAGATGTAGGAATAGGTTGGGGCAATATTTGCTTTTATAATCCTTCACTAATCTACAGCAAAGAAATATCAGAGATTTGTAGATTTTCCATTTGTGTCTTTTAATAGTTTTTCTCTGCTGAGATTTTTTCTCTCTCTGTATTTTTCTACCTCATTGGTATAATACCTGTTTTAAAATATTTGTCTGATAATATTATCTTTTGGGTCATCATGGGTTTCTTTTTTCCCTTTGATTGGCTTTGAGTTATATTTTTCTAATTCTTATTGTGCTGAGTACTTTTATTGTATTCTGAACATTTTGAATATTATAACACACAGTACATTTTGTTATGTTCCTCAGAAGAATGTTCATCATTTTGACTAAAAGCAGGCAGTTTTTGTAAACAAACTCACACTGAATACTCTCTCTTGCTCTTAAATGACATCTCCAACCTCCTGTAAGTTTGTTTAAACTTTAGCTGGTATCCATCCTGCACATATATGGTTCAGAGACAAGCAGTATTTATAGTCAGAAATTAGGTTCCATATCTTTGACTCTCGTATTTAAATAATCCCCATCAAGTGTCTGTATAATGATTATTTTCTATCAGAGATTCAGGCATCTTATTTTTGCCCGCTTCCTACTTTTGTTCAATCTTTAGTGCTTCCATGTAATTTCAAAAATGTTCAGAGTTTGTACTACTTCCTTGTCTCTTACAATTTTGGTACTCTAAACATTAAAAGGAAAGATAATAATTGATAATTACTTTTGTTAGATTATTAAATTAAAATAATTAAATATTTAAAATAACTGTTTTATTTCCTTTTACTATATTTGATTTTATATGTCAAAGAAATGATGACTAACTGTAGCTATGCTATTTTCATATGGAACATAAGATTATTGTGTCTCAAGTTACATCTTCTCTTAACTATAGAATTTTATGTCCAGTTGACTTCTTGATCATTGTAATGTCTTTCTGACATCTCAAATTAAATGTTACATAGGCATCTCAAACTTAATAATTTTGAAAAGGCATTTCTTAATTTTCTAACAAAATGTTTCAGCCCTAATTCCCATCTCAGTGCCATTTACAAATACCTGAAGTAAAAAATCTATGGATTTAACTTTTGGATTTTTTTCTCTCAGTCTCTAAGTCCAAACTATTATTCAATCTTATAAACCAAACCTTCAAACAATAATATGAATAAAACCCACTTAAAATTGCTAATAGTATTCCCCTATTATAATTGTAATGTCAGTGCTTATGTCTTCCCTCTCACTCCTGACAATCTTAATTTGTGTATTCTCTTTTTACCTGTATAGGAAAGTTAATTGTTTATCAATTGTATTGATATCTAACAGCCAGCTTTTGTGTTATTGACTTTTACATTATTTTTCTATTTTCTATTTCACTGATTTCTGGTCTTTATTTCTGTGTCAGTCTGTTTTTGTGTTTCTATAAAGGCATATCTGGGTAATTTATAAAGAAAATAAGTTTGTCTTGCGATTCTGCTGGTTGTATAGGAAGTGTGGTACTCCTGCTCAGCTTCTGGTGAGCTCCAGGAAGCTTCTAATCAAGGTAGAAAGTGAAGGGGGAGTAGTGCCTTACATAGTGACAGCAGGAGCAAGAGAGAGAGAAGACGGAGGTCTCTCAGATGCTTTTAAACAACCAGATCTCACGTGAACTAGCTGAGCAAGAATTCACTAATCATCAAGGGGATAATGCTAAACTATTCAGGAGGGATCTATCCCCATGATTTAATCACCTCCCATTAGGCCCCACCTCCAATACTGGGAATCACATTACAACATGAAATCTGATGGGGATAAACTTCCAAACCACACCAATTACTAATTTCTTTCATCACTTTATTTTGCCCTTAATTTGGCCTTCATTTTTTTTTATGGTGGAAATTTATATCATTGCTTTGTGAACTTTTCTAAGATATTTGAAATATTTCAAAATTTTTTTCAAATATTTTTTCAAATATCTATAATTTCTCTTTAATCACTGCTTTAGCTATATCCCTAAATATTCATATTTATTGTGTTTACTTTTACTTAATTTCACAGACTTGTTACTTTTCCTTGTGTTTTTTTCTTTGACAAATGAGTTATTTAGACATCTGTCACTTCATTTTAAAATAATTTAAGATTTTTTAGACATCTTTCTATAAATCTTCTGTAAGTGCATTTCATTGTTGTCAAAAGACATACACTGTATCACTTCAATACTTATGTATTTGTCAAGTCTTATTTTCTGGGCTATACAATTGTATATCTTGGTAAATGTTCCTTGTGAAGTTGAAAATTATGTGCACTTTCCTGTTATCGTGTAGTGGTTACAGTGTTCTATGGGTGTCACTTTATCCAAGTTGGTTGATGGTGTTATGTCATCAGAATTCTTACAAAGTTCTGTTTACTTATTCTACCAATTTTTAACAGAAGAGTGTTTACATCTTTGATTAATTATAAATTAACAATATCTTCTTCAAGTCCTATCATTTTTGCTTCATGTATTATGAATGTCTGTTATTAGGTGAATAGAAGCTTAATATTGTTATGTCTTCTTAAGCAATTAATCATTATAAAATGACTTTTAAAAATATTTAGTAATATTTGCTACTCTAAAATCTAACTTTGATATTAATATGTCATTCTGACTTTCTTTGGTTTAGTATTATCATTGTAGATATTTTCTCACTTATTAAATGGCTTTATCGTAATGCTATACTACTTCTTCTTACACTATAGTGTGAGAATTTAACCGCAGTTTTCTATTTCCACTCTCTTGGACGTTGTGCCACATTTTAAAGTGTAACTTATTTATTCACATTTAAAGTGAGTTTCTTAGATCTTGTTTTCATATCTGATCTAACTTCTGCTTTGGTTTGATGTAATTAGACTATATATTTTGCTGTGATTATTTTATAGTTGAGCTTAAATCTACCACCTTGCTTCTTGTCTTTTATTTGTGACATCTATTCTTTGTTATTCTCATTGTTTTGTTTCTCTTTGTATTCTTGGGTTGTTTTTAGGACTCCATTTTATATCATTTTTGGCTCCTTAATTATGCCTGTTTGTGCTTTATTCTTAGTGATTGCCATAGTTTTTATATTATTAAGTATCTTTATGATAGTCTACCTGAAGTAGTGTCATACTACTCCTTATACTCCAATGTAAGAATTTAGTCCCAGAATTCTTCCATTTCCACTCTTCGGAACTTTGTGCTGCTATGGTCATACATGTTAACTATACATATGTTTTAAAACCCACAATACTTGCCAATGCTTTAGCTTTTAACAATTATTTTAATAGAGCTTTTTTTTTAAAGCTAAATATTCCCTAAATATTTTTAGGGAAAATGTAATATTTTATATTTATACCCATATTTAACATTTCTGTCAATCTTCATTCATTTACATGGATCCAGATTTTTATCTGAAATCATTTTCCTTCTGCGAGAGATGACTTTCAAAATTTCTGATAGTTTGACTCACAATAAATCTGTTCAACTTTTGAAGATATAAGAAAGTATTTACTTCTCCTTTTTTTCTTCCTCTTTTTCTTTGCTGAGTATGAAATATTAAGTCATTTTATGACTCTTTTCTGGCTTGTTAAGACTCAATGGCAAAATGTTGTCATTCTTTATTTGTGTGAAAATAATCTGTCTTTCTAATTCTGGCTACTTTTAAGATTTTCTTATTATTTCTGTTGTTAGGCAATGTCATATTAGTGATTTCATGTAATATCCTTCATTTTTGTTTTATTTTGTCTGCATGAAGTTTTTTCAGTTTCTTGAATACATATGTTTATACTTTTCAACAAATTTCATAAAATTTGAAACATTTTTGCCCATTACTTTTGTCAAATATTTTTCTGCTCTCCTTTCTCCTATAAGAATTTTAATTATATGTGTATTAGGCAACTTAAAATTGTTCCACAGCTTACTGATGCTCTGTTCTTTTTCTTTTTTTTTCTGTCTTTTTAATATTTTATTTCTTTTTTATGGTTTTCCTTGTTGTGTCATCAAGTTCACTTCTCTCTTCTTCCGTGTTATTCCATCTGTTTTGATACCCTCCAGTGCACTTTTTAGCCAAGAAATTGTATTTTTTTCCTCCAAAAGTTTGGGTGTTTTGTTTTGTTTTTCCAATATTCTCTGTTGTTAATATCTCATGCTTTTCTCCTCATTATTGAACTATCAAATATGATTATAATAACTTTGTTAATACCCTTGTCTACTAAGTATAACATTTTATCATTTCTGTGTCAGTTTTGATTAAGTTTTTTTTTTTTTTTTTTTTTTTTTTGAGACAAGGTCTTGCTCTGTCATCCCAGCTGAAATGCAGTGGCGGGATCTTGACTCCCTGCAGCCTCTGTTTCCCAGGTTTAAGGGATTCTTCTGCCTCAGCTTCCCAAGTAGCTGGGATCACAGGCATGCACCACCATGTCCAGCTATTTTTTTGTATTTTTTAGTAGAGATGGCATTTCACCATGTTGGCCAGGCTGGTCTCAAACTGCTGAACTCAAGTAATCTGCCTGCCTCAGCCTCCCAAAGTGCTGGGATTACAAATGTAAGCCACCATCGTCTGCCCGATTAACTTTTATCTGCTTATAGGCTACATTTTCTTGCTTATTTGTATGCTTGGGGTACAGATTGTCTACAATGTACCTTTTTGAATGCTGGATATTTTGTAATTTTAAAAACATGTTTTATTTCCATTTTGAGACACAGTGAAGTTACTCAAAAATAGTATAAATCTTTCAAGGCTTACTGTAATCATCAGATGAGCAGGGCAAGAGCAGACTTCAGGTTTAATCTTTTTGCCTACTAATGAGGCAATAGAATTCTGATTACTCTAGTTGATGCCCCACATATTACAAGTTCATTCAACCTTTGCTAGTGGAAAACAAACAATTCCAAATTCTAAGATCTCTTGTGATATTTCCAGACTCTTCTTTCTGGTGTATCCTCTCATCACCCTCTTCCTGCCTTGTGCTATGTAGTCACAGATATTTGCTGATAATTACTCAAGTGAAGTCTAAAAGGGAATGTTTTGTAGGTCTCCTGAGCTTCTTGAACTCTGAGCAATAATCTAATTTCTATGCAGTTCACAGTTCACAGGTATCTACTCTATAAACTCCAAATGCCTTCATGGCTTGAAAATCTTCCCTCTATCTCCTCTGTTCAAGAAGACATCCTGCTCTGTTTGGATGACCTCCCCTAGTAATGTGGCCTGGACACTCTTTCTAGTCATTAAACTAGCAAAATGGATGGCTCATCTTGTTTTTTATCCTTTCACAACCTCTGTCTAGTGCTGCATATTATCCAATGTCTGTAATCTATTTTTTAAATATATTTTGTCAATTCGTTGATATGCTTAAGGCAAGAGATTAAATCATTACTTGTTACACTGTCATGGCTTAAAAGGAAAGTCTGAAAATGGTGATCAAATTTAAATTTGCAATTAAATGGATATTGAAAGCTATCTTTCAATAATTTGCTAAACTTTTTCTATCACTTTATTTTTTATTAATTAAAATTAAGATATTATATATACTAAAGAAGCTAATTTCTTTACTAGAGGGAGAAGGTCTTCAGTCTTAGGCACCTAACAGGTATGGAAGGATTTTTCACTGCAAGTTGTGTGAATGTGAATGCTCTTAGTTCAAGTATATACAAGAGAGTCTGCAAACACCCCGGGGCAGGGCAGCTATTCTAGTTTCGGAATACCCTGAATCAAATTATTCTTTAATTTCAACAGAAAAGGTGTAGACACAGCAGGAATCGGTTACATTTATTATGTTAGTTGAGTTGTTAGTGAAGACATTTACTGTTTATAACAGTAACCTGCTAGCATATCTCCCAAATTGAAACTGTCTCCCTATTAATTCCATCTCAAGGCAGTCAGCAAAGATTTTGTATTTTTTTCAGGCAACCACTGCGTCCTGTATCCTTTCATCCTTCTTTTTTCTTTCTTTATTATTTTTGGTAAAGTAAATCATATTGGATTACCTCTCTGATGAAAATCATTCAGGACATTCTTATCTTACTTAGAATAAAATCCAAAATATTAACAGATACTAAAAACCCTGTATTATCTGCCTGCTTATTTTAATGACCTTGTAGTTTGTCCCCCTTTTAAAATATATCTCCTTTCAAATTAACTGAGTGTTTTTTATGGTATCATTGCATTTTCTTGTTTCACTATTAGCTCTACTTTTCTTTGTTACAAATTGATATTTCAGCCTAGGTTTTACAGTATAAATCTTTACACGTATCACCATCTTCCTTAAAATAATATTACAACACTTCTGATATAAGAAACTGATAGCGCTGTACTTCTACATCATTTCTTCCAGGTTGTATGCTATTTCTAAAGGAAATACTTCAGAAAGATGGAAGGTATTTCTAAATAGAAATTTAGATTAATTCAAGAAAATGAACAGTATTGGATACGATAACGTGAATCCCCAAAATTTGAGAGAGGTTTCAGTTAATTTAGAAAGTTTATTTTGCCAAGGTTGAGGATGCCTGCCCATGACACAGCCTCAGGAGGTCCTGATGACATGTGCCAAAGGTGATCAGAGTATAGTTTGGTTCTATATATTTTAGGGAGACATCAGACCTCAATCAATATATGTAAGATGAACATCAGTTTGGTTTGGAAAGGCGGGACAACTCAAAGTGGAGAGGGGGCTTCCAGGTCATAGGTAGATACAAGACAAATGGTTGCATTATTTGAAGTTCCTAATTAGCCTTTCCAAACGAGGCAATCATATATGCATTTATTTCAGTGAGCAGAAGGGTGACTTTGAATACAATGGGAGGCAGGTTTGGTCTAAGCAGTTCCAAGCTTAACTTTTCCCTTTAGTTTAGTGGTTCGGGGGACCCAATATAATTTCCTTTGACACCCCCCCCCTTTCGTTTTTAAAATATTTTGGAGAAAGTATTTTAGAGGAAAATGAGTCTTTGGTCCCAGGTTTCATCTGAACTCTCATAACTAGGATGTTTTATTCCTAGACAGGTAGGTATGGAGTTATTAGGACAGCTCATTTTTAGAAGGTTGTGAAGTCTCATGTTCAGTGAAGATAAAATAAGGGGAGGAGGGGAGAAAAACAACAACAAACAAAATAACAATTCTGGAAAATTGATATAGACCACATTACTCCAAAGTCCATGCATCAGTGCACAGCATGAAAGTGGTTTATGTACGTAAATTGCTGTAATTTTCTTCTGAATTTAAGTTGTCTAGCTTCAGTTGCAGGGCTTTACAAAAGTACGACTTAGTTTTCAGTAATTCCAAATTAGGAAAAATGGAGAAAACAAAGTTGAGAACTTATAGACAAGAAAATTAGAATTCCAACCAAAGTGTAGGAAATAACAAAATTGAAAACACTTGGCAAGACTAAGAATCTAACAACAGCTGTACTATAGTTTTGAAACATAATTTTCTCTCTCCAGTTACCCATTTTACTAAAACAAACCATGATATGACTGATTTGCTTTGTTATACTTGGTCTAATTACTTGTATGCAGTGCAGCAAGAATAATTACTTCTTATGTGGGCTTTTAAACTGGCTTTGATGGGACGTTGTTCCATAGAAGGAATCTCAGATAAGAGTTTTTTGAAACCCAGCCAAGCCATAGAATTGTGCCATCAAATACCTATGAGTTGAATGATCCTTTTGTCCTTAAGTTCCAAGATAAACTTGGGGCTCCTGGGCCAGTTAGAAAGTGACATTCTTTACTTACCACAGGTCAGGAACCCTGTACAGTGAAGGTATGAGGCCAGTTTCCCAAGAGGCTTTATTGGCTTTATAAGTCAAGTTTTATTCCTTAAAGGAAAAACATCATTCTAATCAAAGCCATGGTAAAATAACCAGTTTGTTCAATTGTGTCCTGTTGCAGAATGAAAAAAGATTCTTATTGCATTTATGCAAATAACTGTATTGCCATAAGTTAAGAATACTCACAAATAGTTTTCAAATTCCGGAGAAATCAGGTAGAGAGA
>NW_016809292.1:235886-240115 GCF_001698545.2 Rhinopithecus bieti | reverse complement strand
AAAAAAAAAAAAAAAAAAAAAAAAAAAAAAAAAAAAAAAAACACCAAAGATCAGCAATGTTTAAAGCAAACAAAGTCAAAGAGACTACTTTAGTTTTCTAACAGTTCAGTTTACGCACTTAACTTCTGTTCTGCTTGATATTCATGAACATTTCAGCTCTCCATGAGAGTTCTGAAAGTTTTTTCCTGTTTTTTAATGTCACAATCTCCAAAGTTATCAGAAATTTCCGTTTTAGAATACCTGTTAGAGTTCTATAGCTGATAATAAAACCATCTTCTAAGGAGGATCAAAGAGGACAACAATTATTTGTGAATAACAAAAGGTTTTAGGGTAGCCACAGTCAAAGACACAATTGACAAGGAAATTTGTTACCTCTGTGGCAAGCAATAACTTAACATAGCAATTATAATTATTATTGATAACATATACTAAGTCATGTCAGAATTATAGGAGTTTCTCATTATTTTGGAACACATACCAATAACATATTTATACAAATATGGCCTAGAGTAAATCAAGCACCATTTCAAATTTGAAAATGTTTCCTGTATAATTTTTGTACCAAATAAGCCAAGCTATGTCATTTTTTAGCTTTAGGGAACATAATATCTTAAAGGGTTTAATTAGGTTAGAAAAATATACAACCTATAATCTTATAATTTGATTTTGGAAAGTTTGTCAAGTATCAAAGGTTTGAAATTCTTGATATGACAGAATAGGATCATTCATTTAACCAAAGTGATAAGGATTTCAAAAAAGGCAAATTCTTTCATTCTTTGAGACAGGAGATTAAATATTCCACACAATAAGTCCTAATAAAACCAGCATTAAGCCAATTAAATTTGTTTTGAAAATGTTATAAACAATCAATAGAATTTTAATCCTGACCATAAGATACAACTTCCATAAACCTTTTATAACCTTTATAAACTTTATTAAGGAGTCAGTTAATGCTTCAGGAAATCTTGTTAATTTGACACAGGGACCAATATGCTGATCGTGCATCAGTCTGTCTTTAACATTCATTATCAATTTATAGAGTAAATAAACTTATTTTATCCTTTAAAATCAGCCCTTCCAATTTCATATGCCCACCTCTTCTGTGATAGCCCCTGAGTTTTGAGTTAAAATAATTTTTAATTTCTGACCTTGCATCTCAGGAATGTGCTCATTTTGATTGATATCTTCTATGGGGCTTGAGGATGGGAATTTAATTGCTATTATTGTTTCAAATTTATCAGAATTGGTGTCCTTTTGATCCCAGGAGTCAAAGCACTGTAGATCAGTGTCACAGTACTTTCAAAGCACACACAGAAGGATATACAGATGTAATAACCTTAATTTTTTAAGTATTAAAGTCATTTTCTCCTAAGCAAATTAAAACTTAAATAATGATATACAAACTTGATTATATAGATGTTTTGTTGTTATTGTTTATAAATCCTCCTACTGTGACTTACACTGACTGTTCACAATATGCCTGGACTTTCTGGTTTGTCTTGAACGACCCACTTTTTAAAACAACTAGTCATTTTACTCTAAGACTAAATTTACCGTACAAAAGGTTTTCATATCTGAAATTATTTCCCTTTAAACTGTTTTACCAAAAAAAGCTCTTTATTTTTTACAACTTTCTTTTATTTCCTGGTGTCTTTTGCCTCATTTTTATACATGACATTTAAATAAGCTTTTAAAGAGACAAAATTAGCTCACTTTTTTTTTCTTAAGGACACAATTTTTTAAAGAGTGTTTTCCTACAAATATATTTTTAAGAGAAAATACCCAGATAATGACATATGTATTATTTAATTTAATATAACTAACATCTAAATTATGATGAATTTTCCTACAAGTATTCTATTATGTTTACCTAATTATTTTATTTCAGTTGTTTACCTAAATTATTGATAATAACTTCGATTGTCATTATTTAAAGTTATGGAAACATATTGCACAATTATAACTGAGATAGTGAAAAAGATTTGGCCTCCCTGTTTCCATCTGGCTTCTAACCTCCCAGCTGTCCTTGTTTATTCCTGGGTGTAGGTTAAACTAACTTTGTGAGGAACTTAGTTTATGGTTTAGCTTTGAAACAGAGATGATAACAATCCTTTCCCAAAACAAACCATACTGTCTGTGGACTACACCACCTAAAGTCACAAGGTTAAAGTTATGGTAATGTTACTAAATTCAATATGTAGCTATTTTTATTAAGCCAATATAAATATCTTATTTAATAAAGATTACACAGCAAAGATATTTCTCTCTAGGGCTAGGTGTATAGTTTTGTAATTCCTATGCCAAATTTTGACACATTATAGTATTTGGCAGGGATAAGTATGAAATTGTTTGATTAATAATTGCAAAGACAAATGTATGCTGGAATTTCTTAAGACATTTCTAGTATTACTTTACAAATAATTTAAAGCTAGCTTATTTATTAAAGATTTTACTTAAGTTGTATAAATTTGAAAGAGCATTTGACTAGTCTTTTTTATGATAAAGTGCTTGATTCAAGCACTTTTCTTTTTTTTTCTTCTTCTTTAATTACCAGTTTAATCTAGAAGTTATAGGACTTTGCCAATGGTCTATTTCTTTTTATTTTATTTTTATTTTACTTTAAATTCTGGGATACATATGCAGAATGTGCAGGTTTGTTACATAGGTAAACATGTGCCACGGGGGTTTGCTGCACCTATCAGTGCATCATCTAGGTTTTAAACCCCTCATGCATTAGGTATTTCCTGTAATGATGTCCCTCCCCTTGCCCCCCACCCCATGACAGACCCTCTTGTGTGATGTTCATGTGTTCTTATTGTTCAACACCCACTTATGAGTGAGAACATGAGGTATTTGGTTTTCTGTTCCTGTGCTAGTTTGCTGAGAACAATGGCTTCCAGCTTCATCCGTGTCCCTGAAAAGGACATTAGCTCATCCTTTGTTGTTGTTGTTGAAAGGGAGTCTTGCTCTGTCGCCAAGGCTGGAGTGCAGTGGCATAATCTCAGCTCACTGCAAGCTCCACCTCCTGGCTTCACACCATTCTCCTGCCTCAGCCTCCTGGGTAGCTGAGACTACACGTGCCTGCCACCACACCTGGTTAATTTTGTGTGTATATGTGTGTATTTTTAGTAGAGATGGGGTTTCACCATGTTAGCCATGATGGTCTCGATCTATCCATGGACCTTGTGATGCATCTGCCTCGGCCTTCCAAAGTGCTGGGATTACAGGCATGAGCCACCACACCTGGCCAAACTCATCCTTTTTTATGACTGCATAGTATTCGATGGTGTATATGTGCCACATTTTCTTTATCCAGACTATCATTCATGGGCATTTCAGTTGGTTTCAAGTCTTTGCTATTGTAAATAGTGCTGCAATAAACATATATGAATCACTTTTGCTTTCTTAGCCCATTAAGTAGAGCTCTTTTATATATTTTCAGTAGTGAAAAATTGTGTATCCAATACATAAATACGCAGACATATTAGGTATGCCAACAGAAGTACATCTTATAGATTTATAAACACTTTTTGTTTTCCTATCTTAGACTTTCGGATTCACAAGTCTAGACAGTTGTCAGCTAAATTGAATTAAATTTGCATATTAAAGGAAACAGCTCAGATGAAAATCAAATACCAAAATTTACATAATAAGATACAGAGAGAAAAAGTCTGGTGGTATTAGAGGGAGATTAACCATGGATGCCAAATCAAACATAAAAGTATAGAAATGTATCATAGGAGTGTATAAGGAGACCAGTTTTATTTACATAGAGACTAACTATCTTTTAACTGGATCTCTGAACTCACACTGAATCCTGGGTTTCCAACAAGGAATAATTTTTATGAGATTAGACCACGTGATGCTTTTACAGTACACTTAAATTAAAAAAAAAAAAATGTTTCTAAGTGCCTAAACCATATTCTTCCTTAAAATCTAAGAGTAACCTCTGTTGTAAAACTATTTTGGCAAAGAAAAAAGAAACAGGTAACACAGTACAAGTAAGCAGTTTAAGAGCTAAGATGAACTTGTCTGTTTACATTCTTGGGGTTCCATAAGGAAAAACAAGTTTCTTCCCCAAAGGGAGTCTGGCACCTTCTTTATTTTCTTTAAGGAATCCCAGGCTGTTATAAACTATTTTATGTCCCTGATTCAGCAGAGGGTACAAGAGAAAGAAGAGACAGCAGAAGTAAATGAAGAAAACATAATTCAGTCAACTGAAAAAAAAA
>NW_016809292.1:202369-234932 GCF_001698545.2 Rhinopithecus bieti | reverse complement strand
TCTTTATTTTGTCTTGTGTTCTGTCTACAAAATAAGCTTTAAAAAATAGGCTAATAGATTTTGTTTTTAACATGTTTTCAGAAACTAGAAGAAAAAAGTTAACATATTATTTTTTTTAAATCCTTTGAGTTTCTTTGAAGTGACCCTGTCAACATCTCTCAGTGTTTCAGCACTTAAAGCTGTTTCTTGGTCTGTTGCCAAAGGACCACCACAGGGATTTATACGGGCAGCTTCTTTAAAAATATATATACAGAACATTTTAAAAATAAGGTGTATTTTGGAGCAAGTCAAATTACTGTTACTTGCAATGAAAAGGCCATGTGCAGATATGTCATTATTTTTATTTTTAGGGCTGATAATGGGTAAGGTTCGACTATCAACTGAATAGTTAACTTCCACAAGAGGATGTCAATGGACTTTGCAACTACTTAGTCACAAGTCAATGTAGTTTTTGAGTCAGTGGTTTCAGATGCTTATATACATACAACATGAAACCTGTAGCACAGAAAGAGCTGAATAAAACCTTTAGAAGATATATAATGAAAAAGACATTTCTAAATCTATTTTTTATAAAACTGTGTTTCCTTAGACATTTTTCCTTATGTAGGTTATAAGTAGACTTTTTACACACATATATACACATGCCCACACATATTATATAAATGTTAAATTTGTATTTCATAAGGCAATTAGCTTTAGAATTGTAACAGCAGACTATTGTATATCTTGATGGGGTTGTTTGAGTTCAACTATCAGGCCCCCAAATTAACATATATTTGACAAAAACTAGCTGGGTGTGGTGGTGGGCATCTGTAGTCTCAGCTACTAGGGAGGCTGTGGTGGGAGGATCACTTGAACCCAGAACTCAGAAGTTGCAGTGAGCTAAGATCTCATCACTGCACTCCAGCCTGGGCAACAGAGCGAGATTCCAATTAAAAAAAAAAAAGGAGAAGACTGTCTACTTTAAATGTTACCAGATCATGGCAAATGTAAGAACATTTATTTGGCACACCATGCACAGCAACAATGAAGAGATATTTCATTATTCAGAGTTCTCTAGGGAAACAGAACCAATACAGTATGTATCCATATGCATATACAGAAAGGGATTTATTAAAAGGAATTGGTTCATGCAATTCTGGATAAAAAAAAAGATTTATTAAAAGGAACTGGTTCATGCAATTCTGGATACTGGCAAGTCAAAATCTGTAGTGTGGGTTGGCAGGCTGAAGACCCAGAAAAGCCGATAATGCAGTTCCAGTCTGAAGTCTGGAGCCTGGGGATCCAGAAAAGCCAATAGTACAGATGAAGTCCAAAGGCAGTTTTCTGGAGAGAGAGATATATCTAGAAATATATATATATATATATTTGCAGTATGTATATATATATGCAATACACACACACACACGTATAGTTGCTGCAGATAATGTCAGTCTTTTTGTTCCATTTCTTCAATTGATTTAATGAAGCCTACCCACATTATGAAGGACAATTTGCTTTGCCTAAAATGTTAATCTCATCCAAAACACCCTAGTGGAAGCACCTGGAGTAATGTTTGACCAAATATCTGGGCACTCCCCGGCCCAATCAAGTTGACAGCTTAAAATTAACTATCACAGAGGTCATGGGTTTGGAAATTAAACAAACAAACAAACAAACAAAAATCAATAAAACAGAGTTGAAGGAGCATTTGTGGAATGTAATATTAGAAAGAATTAGTAGTATTCCAGCATAAACTTTATATCTGAAATAATAGAGTGACATTGAATAATTTCTCACTGTAAAGATGTTAGTTGAAAAACATTGTGTTACCCTTTAAAATCCAAATGGGAAGTTGCCGCTGAGAATTGCAAAAATTGCAAAATCTGGATGTAGCCTAACTGAGTAGCAATCCCAGTCTTCCCACTGTTAGTGAAGTGATTTGGAGCAAGTTACACAGCTTTTCTGTGCCTCTGTTCCTCATTTGTAAGATGGGGTAAAAGTACTTCATAAGATCTCTGTAAAGATTAAACTACTTAAGCTTGAAATAAGCTTAAAACATATTTAGCACATAGTAAACCTTTGATAGCCATAGTTCTATTGTTACTATTATTATATTCTTTAGTAGTATCCAACTCTCCTAATCTCCTGCACTTATCATCTGTACTTATTACCTCAAAGTGAATTCTTCACATAGTATTAAAAGTATTTTACTATTAAAATAAAACCAAACCAAATAAAAAACTTTATGTACTGCAGCGAGGCACAGTTGTTTCTATTGTGGACTTCACAGATCTGAAATTGCTTCTGAGAGACACCGAGGTTTGACCTATGAATCACAGTATAAAGTCAGCCTGTTTATTCAGTCTTTTGTCTGAATGACACGAAAGGATCAATCAGGTAGAGAAGTGATTAAAGCTGAGTTTCTTTCTGTATATTCACTTAGAGGCAAAATCAATGAGCATCCCCAGTTAATAATAAAAAGTGATGAATAAATAATCACATACATTTTGGAAAGACACTGTGTCTCAGCCTTGAGGTAGTTGTCAGTCAGTTGTTGAAAGACTGATTCTGGCACTTGAAATTTTCGAAGCATATCTTTAATGCCCATCGTATAATGCAGCTTATTTCATTTTCTTTGAATGAATAAATGACTGCCTTTTTGTTCCAAAATTATTAGTGTAAAAAAGGTTTTCAGAAGGGCAAGGAGACCAGAGCTTATTGAACTTATAAAACAAAATAGCCTAAAATGTTACCATTAAAAAAGCCTCATTACCATGCCAGTAATGTAAATAAATGGACTCTACTTTCTTTCTTTTCTTTTCTTTCTTTTTTTTTTTTTTTTTTTGAGACAGAGTCTTGCTCTGTCACCAACCCAGGCTGGAGTGCCGTGGCACAATCTCCACTCAGTGAAACCTCCACCTCCCGGGCTCAAGTGATTCTCCTGCTTCAGCCTTCAGCCTCCTGAGTAGCTGGGATTCCAGGTGTCCGCCACCGTGCCCGGCTAATTTTCATATTTTTTCAGTAGATATGGGGTTTCACCATGTTGGCCAGGCTGGTCTTGAACTCCTGACCTCAGGTGATCCGCCTGCCTCGGCCTCCCAAAGTGGTGGGATTACAGACGTGAGACACCACACCAGGTCTGGACTCTACTTTCAAAATACCTCTCTTCCCTGGTGTATGGCTGATTTTTAATATAAGTCAAATTTATACTATAATCAAAATTTGTACTATAATCAAAAGCAAATGTGAGTCATCTGTGCAGGAAAACAAGGTATATCACGAAACTGTCGAAAAGGTGAAAGTGTGTGGCAAGAGTCATGAAGGATTATTATTCTCTTATCCAGATTCATCCACTGTAAATTGACCCATTAATATAAATTTTGTGTATTATCCTAATGAATAGTAACATACTATGGTATAGAAAAGATTTTTCAAATATTACATGTGAAAGTAATATAAAATCAGATAGATTGCTGATCATGATTCAGAATCCAAGAGAATGCTTTGAGATCTTGATTTCATTAATAATTTAGGCCTGAAATATATTTCCAGGGAAATCATTTTTAAAAAAGTCTAGCTTATATCAATGTGAATATCAATTTTGTATAACATCAAGTCATGTCTCATTGTTTCTGGTCTAGAACATTAAAGGATTCTATTGATATCTTTAGGCAAGAAGATTCTAAAATACTCAAGTCATTTAGAATTTAAGGACCTCATTGTGGTAAAATTTAGTGGGTATTAAGAATGTAGCAGAAATAATTAGGCATGTTCTACTTCAGAAAACTCACTCCCTGGTGGTTTTTGGAAAGAAATGATGTTGGAAACTAATTGGGTTTTAAATAAAGTCTTTAGTGTCTGCAAATTTCTTACAGGGTTCTCAGTCATGGGTATGATTAAAGCTTAAGTCATATATAATTTGCAATTAGAGATTATGACAAAATTTTATTCAATATAGCTGTTTTTTTCTGAGAAAGTAAATATTAAGTTCTTTTGAAAATCTCTAAGTGAAAATAGATATTTTAAAGGGATATTACAGAAAAATTGAAGATGACATTTTGAATACTTATTCTTATTTTTATCCATTCAAGAAGAGGCATCTTCATGGTGTTTGGAAGTTTGTTTATACAGTGTCTTAGTGAGGTAGGGGACACAAATTTACAGTTTGGAGTTCAGGCCTGTGGACATTAGCTTTAGCCATGAAAATTGATATTATATTAACTTAGAAAAAAGAGGAAAGAGAATAAATATATTAGGAGGTCCCCACAATATACAGAGACAGCAAGAAAGAGCTATAAAGGATGCTAATTTGGTGAGAAAAAGCAGTAATAGTAAAACTAGTGTAGAAGGAAGTCAAAGAGAAGAAAGGATTTTAAAACCACAGTTGGTGAAGAGGCTATATGTGGCAAGAGAGAAATTAAATTAACGGTGTTGAATATTGCAGCGTTAGATGTAAGGTGGCCACAAAGAACACACTGAATTTCACAAAGAAATAATTGGACCTTAGGCAGACAGGTAATATTAAAGAGATTTTGATTAAATGAGGACTGACTGTAAATTATGCAAATGGAAATATTATATAAGTATTTTCTTCAGGAAGCTTAGTGAAGAAGAGCAAGAAAAAGCATGGAGGGTGTATTCAAGAAGGCAGACTGTTATTCTATTTATAATATGACTGATTTCTGAAATATTTGTGCACAGAAGGAAAAATTCAAAGAACAGAGGAAATACTGAGACAGAAAAAAAATTAACTGGTTAACAATATGAAGCCTAGTAAGAGGGAGAAAGAGAAGCAATTCAGATTACAGGGCTATACAGGGTGAAGTAGAGAGCATTCAAGGAGGAAAATAGTATTTATACAGCAACCTTTCTTCCAAGCACTTGTCTTGGATAGTTAAAAAGTCCAACTTCACTTAAACACATGTTTAAATAAACTTATTGTCTAAGATAGTAAAATATCACTGCTGAAAGTTTTCATAGTAAATGTTTGGTTTAGAAATAATCGGTTTCAAAAGAAAGTTTCTCAAACTCAAACATTTCCACAAATTTCTCACCCCTAAAATTTATTGCTTACTCTTTTTTCTTACTCAATAAATATTTATCAAACACCAGTTATGTGTCAGGCACTGGTCTTGGCACAGTGAATTAAAAGGTGAAGAAGACAGGTTGAATCCCTGCCTTCATACTGCTGCTAAGTCAAATAAATACTAAATATGTTAAAAATTAAAATAACTAATGCTGTGGCTTTCAGAAGTTTTAAGGAGTATAAAATATGTAACATGGTTTGAGAAATGTACTAGTTAAGGTAATCTGAATGCATTTTCCCGAGAAGACATTTAATTCAAAAGATGAATATTAAAAAAATGAAACTACAGTATTTTACGGACAGAGTATTTCTGGAAGAAAGAGCCATTAAGTGTAAACAACCAGAAAATAAACAAAAAAAAATATTTAGAATATTTAAAAAATAGAAAAAAAATGCTTACTGGAATATATACAAGAGTAGAGTGATGTTAGAGGGAGTTGCATTTGGATGTTAGGCTGGCACAAATATTAACAGTAAGGAACAGTCAGATTGGATATTTGTTTTGAAATTAGAAAAGATACAGAAGATATAGAGGAGTCATAGATTATGCCATTTGTTAACCATACAACCAAGTGGATAGTGATTATATTTAATGAGTTGGAGATGACATGAGTAGACTGCATCTTGATATAACTTTTTTTGGTAAAAATCAATAGTACTCTTTTAGACATGGTAATCTGAAGGTACATTTTAGTGATACCTACATATGAAGAGAAGAAAATGTATCCAGACTATTGGTGACTGAAGGAATGAATGCAAGCAAGGAATTCTGAGAAGAGATAGTGAGATAAGAAAAAAATCAAGCTATGTAGCGGTGTAGAAGACAAGCAGTGTTTATTTGAAGGCAGGGTGAGACAATGGGAATCCCAAGGGTGGAGGTTGCAGTGAGCCCAGATCTCACCACTGCACTCCAGCCTGGGCAACAAAGCGAGACTCTGTCTCAACAACAACAACAACAACAACAACAACAACAACAACAAAATGGATAGAGATTTAATTATCAGTGATTAGGAGGAAATATACTGTACATAGATAAAACATCCCTAAACCTCATAAACCCATTTATTCATCTACTAATTCATTCCTGCAACATATATTTACTGACCTAATATGTGCATAGCACTTTTAAAGTATTGTAAACTAGAATGTGGAAGAATGATTGCAACACCAGCATGACTGACTGATGTTACATGAAAGTCGATGCATAAATGACAGTTATCCAAATGATCATTTCAAACTTAAAAATCACATTTTAGAAAAGTTGATGCAATAAAATATACAGCATAATTTACCCTAACATAGATCATGATATATATAACATTTGTTAAAATATGTATTCTATTATATTCAATATGTCCAGTATATGTGCATATTTTAACATATATCTAATGTATTCAGTTCTTTGAAAAAGTATTTGTATCTTACCTATCTTATGCTTCTATATTTAGAAAACATAATACGATCTGTAGCATGATTCAAAACTGTGTGATTTTAAAATGCCATTACTTACATAGCAATCATTTTATATAAATGCATGTCCTTTTATGAGGATATAGACATTCATTTCACCTACCACATCCTCCCCACATTTGAATTAATCTCAGCTGATTAATTTCAGCAGCAGTTTAGAAACAAGTTTACTCAATTATTTTCATTTCATTCAGTACTTAAGGACTCCAATTTTTTAAATAGATTGTTTAATAATCCACAAACAAGATTCATATTGCATTGCTGGTTTATTTAAATTTTCTTTCATTTTACTTAACAAGATGTTTTAACCATTATTCTTTTAAATCATACATTTGATTACTGGTGTTTTGTCATCTTATGCTTAGGCATATACATTGCATGGTCTAATATTTCTTCATTGACGGATGGATTATAAGTTACAATGATACAACCTGGTTTACTTTTTAACTAGCTGGGATCATTTAACTCCTTCTTGCTTTTAGTCAAAGTATCAGTACTTATATTTAACTATTGCAAATTGATTTTCTATCTATATCTTTTCACGAAAATGATTCATTTCAAAAAATAAATTATGTGGTTTTCACACACCTTCAATTTTCTCACTTACAGCAACTTTACTTCCAACTGTTAAATTCTGTCCCGTTTATGGTTTTAAATTGCTCAAACCTGTTGCATTTCTATTTTATCTAATGCCTTAATTCTAGCAACTAGACATGAGACATTATTGAGCAACAGTCCCCAGATTTGCACTATGTTTGGAAGAGCATTGTCTCTATCCTGTTGCCATATGCCTAAACACTTGACTTAACACTCTGATTGTGACCTAGTTCCTTCGGCAGGGGATCTTTCTTCTGGTAAACAGATCTGTTACATCCTCGGGTTCTGCACCTGCCTCCTACCTGGGACACCATGTACTGTTGATGTTTGTTATTTCACAACATCTGTGAACTGTTTTTATTTTCTCTTTACACTATACATAAAATAGGGATAATAGCAGTACCTCCTTTGTTGTGAAGAATATTACCAAATTACTGATAAAAATACTTATGTCTTGCAAGTGCCTGTTCAATGACAACAATTATTATCATAAATAATGTGCATTTATATGTTATCCCACATAAACCATCCATAATATTATTAACATAACTTTAGACTTGTAGCAAAAGAAGCAGGCATAGAGGTATTTGGGAATGAATTAAATGCATTTAAACTACTGTTATAAAAACAATATAGCACATTTAAATTTAATGTTAACATTTATGGCTAGAGAAAAATTTTTAAATGATGAGGAACTCCATCAGACTTCAAATTTATTAGTTGAAGAGTTGGTAAATGTAGGAATGTGGATTCAGATATCATTCTAAGTAAGGTTTAAGGATATCTCTTAAACCATGAGACAGAAACTACAATGGTGAAAATTTGTCTACAAGAAGAAATGGACTTCCAGTATCTCTAAAATGCCTTAAAATAAATCTCAGTGTGAATGCTTTTGTAGCTTATCAAGTATCATTGCAGAAATATATAACCTAATTTCTTGAGTCCTTGTTTCTAGGTTTGATGTATATAATTCCATAGGATGGTTTCACTTTTGTCTTGTTAGGAATAATTAACATGACTTAGGAAGCTCAATTAGTCTGGAATAAGATTCTCAGCTTGCCTGAGATGATAAATTTTCTTAGAGATTAGTTATCTTCTAAATACTTACAAATTAAATATAAATACAAAAATTAAGAGGTAAATCAAATACATACTTTATTACTCTTAAATTTAGAACAGTGTGCATATATTTGGTAATGAAACTTGTTTTAATGTTTTAAAAATTTGTCATACTGGGTGACTGAATAGATTAGCAGGTTAACCTGATTTAATATTATTTCAATTTTTTTAACGTTTTAAAAAACGTTTGTGGCCTAAGATATGGTCTATAATTAAGAATGAACCATGTGCTGGGAAAATAATGTGTCTTCTCCAGCTGTTGGATGAAGTGTTTCATAAATATCTATTAGGCCCATTTGATGTATAGTGGACATTTAAGTCCAATGTTTCTTTGTTGATTTTCTGCTGGGAAAAGCTGTCCAGTGCTGAAAGTGGAGTACTGGGGTCTCCAGTTGCTATTGTGTTGCAGTCTGCCTTTTGCTCTAACAATATTTGCTTTGCATATCTGGGTGCTTCAGTGTTAGGTGCACATATATATAGACACATATTTAAAATTGTTATGTCCTCTTGCTGAATTGACCACTTTATCATTATATAGTGACCTTCTTTGTCTCTTCATAAAGTTTTTTGTCCTGAAATTTATTTTTCCTTGTGTAATACAGGTACACCTGCTTTGCTTTAGTTTCCATTGGCATGGATTATCTTTTTTTTCCATCTCTTTATTTTCAGTCTATGAAATGTGTTTCTTGTAGGTAACAGATCATTTGGTCTTGTTTTTTTTCCTTAATCCATTCAGCCACCCTGTCTTTTGATTGGAATGTTTAGTCCATTTACATTCAATGTTTGTATTAGTCCATTTTCATGCTGCTGGTAAGACATACCCAAGACTGGGTAATGTATAAAGAAAAAGAATTCAATGGACTCTCAGCTCCAGGTGGCTGGGGAGGCCTCATAATTATGGCAGAAGGTGAGAGGCACATCTTACATGTGGCAGACAAGAGAGAATAACCAAGTGAAAGGGGTTTCCCCTTATAAAACCGTCAGATCTCATGAGACTTATTCACTACCATGAGAACAGATGGGAGAAACTGCCCCCATGATTCAATTATCTCCCACTGGGTCCTTCCCACAATATGTGGGAATTATGGGAACTAAAATTCAAGATGAGATTCTGGGGGACACAACCAAACCATATCAGTGCTATTACTGATAAGCAAAGTCTTAAACCTGCCATTTCGTTATTTGTTTTCTGACTCTTTTGTGGTCTTTTCCTCCTTTTTCTTTCTTCCTATCTTCCTTTTACTGCAGGTGATAATCTCTGGTAGTATGTTCTAATGTCTTGTTTTTATTTTTTGTATATCTGTTGTATTATTTTGATTTGAGGTTACCACAAGGCTTGTGAATTCTATCTTATAACCCACTGTTTTAAGTTGATAACAGATTAACACTGTAAACATAAACAAACAAGCAAGCAAGTAGAAAACCAATAAAAACTCTATACCTTAACTTGGTCCCTTCACTTTTTAACTTTCTGATATTTCTATTTATATCTTCTTGTACTATCTGTGTCTTGAAACGTTATTTCAGTTATTATTTTTTATTGGTTCATCATTTAATTTTTTGTTTTTGTTTTTTTTTTTACTTAGGGTAAGATATAGTTTATAAAACACAGTCACAATGTTATACTGTTTTGTGTTTTTCTGTGCATTTAATATTACCAGTAAATTTTCTAACTTCAGGTGATTTCTTATTGCTCATTAACATCCTTTTCTTTCTGAGTGAGCTTTCTGAGTGAAGAACTCCCTTCAGCATTTCTTGTAGGGCAGAAACGGTTTTGATTAAATCCCTCAAGTTTTGTTTGTCTGAGAAAGTCTTTATTTATGCTTCATGCTTGAAGAATATTTTCACCAGATATATTATTCTATGGTGCAACTTTTTTTTTTCTTCAACACTTTAGATACATCATGACACTCTTCCCTGACTTATAAAGTTTCCACTGAGAAGTCTGCTGCCAGACATATTGAATATCCATTGTCAATATGTTATGTGTTTCTTTTTTCTTGTCACTTTTAGGATCTTGTCTTTATTCTTGACCTTTGGGAGTTGGATTATTAAATGCCTTAAAGTAGTCTTATTTGGGTTAAATCTGATTGGTGTTCTATAATCTTCTTTTACATAGATATTGATATCTTCCTCTAGGTTTGAGAAACTCTGTATTATTATCCCTTTGACTAAACTTTCTACCTATATCTCATTTCTACCTCCTTTAAAACCAGTAAGTCTTATATTTGACCTTTTTATTTTCTAGATCTAGGCATGCCTCATTCTTTTTCACATTTTTTTCTTTTGTCTCCTCTGACTGTGTATCATTAAGTAACCTATCTTCAAGCTCACTAATTCTTTCTTCTGCTTAATCATTTCTTATATTAAGAGACCGATGCATTATTCACTAAGCCAATTGCATTTTTCAAGTCTTGAATTTCTGCTTGTTTCTTTGAAATTATTTCAATCTCTTTGTTAACTTTGTCTGATAGAATTCTGAATTCCTTCTCTGTATTATTTTGAATTTCTTCAAGTTTCCTTGAAACAGCTATTTTGAATTCTCTGTCTGAAAGTTGACATATCTTTGTTTCTCTAGGATTGGTTTCTGGTGCCTTATTTAGCTCATTTTATGAGGTTGTGTTTTCCTGGATTGTCTTGGTGCTTAAGGATATTTCTCTGTGTCTGGTCATTGAAGAGTTAGAAATGTATTGCAGTCTTCACAGTCTATGCTTCTTTGTATCCGTCTTTCTCAGGAAGGTTTTCTAGGTATTTAAAAGGGCTTAGGTGTTGTGGTCTAAGCCATTTGTGCATTAGGGGATACCCCAAGCCCAGTAACATATTGGTTCTTGTAGACTGGTAGAGGTACTACCTTGGTAGCCTTAGATAAGATCCTAAACAATTCTGTGAATTACCAGGCAGAGACTCTTGTTCTCTTTCCTAACTTTCTCTGAAACAAATGGAGTCTTTCTCTCTGTTCTGAGCTGCGTGAAGCCAGAAGTGGAATGATGCAGCACCCCTGTGGCCACCATCCCTTGGACTGCACTGGGTCAGATCTAAAGCCAGCACAGCACTAGATCTCATTCAAGGCCCGCTGTAACCACTACCTGGCAAATGCCTATCTTCTCTGAAGCCTCTGGGGCTCTGCAATCAGCAGGTAGAGAGGTCAGTCAGGCCTTTGTTCTTTCCTCGGTATAGCAAGTGTCCACAAGCCCCAATTAGGTCCAGAGGTGCCATCCAGGAGCCAAAAACTGGAGTCAAAAACCTGACAAGCCTACTGGTGTTCTATTGTATGATGGCTGAGCTGCCACTCAAACCATGAGATGCAGTTCTTTATACTCTTCCCTCCCCTTTCCACAGGCAGAGGAGCTTCTCCCCAGTGGCCACCACGGCCACATGCCCATGGGGAGTTCGTCCAGGCTCCCACCAATGTTCACATAAGGCCCAAGGGCTCTTCATTCAAATTGTGGTGAATGCTGCCTAGCCTGGGACTCACCCATCAGGGCAGTGGACTCCCTTCTGGTCCAGGGCAGGTTCAGAAATGCCATCCAAGAGCCAAAGCCTGGAATGGGGGGTCCCAAAAGCCCATTTAAGGCTCTACTCCCTGTGGCTGATCTGGTACCTAAGGTACAAGACAAAGTCCCCTTTCTTTTTCTCTCCATTTTTCTCAAGTAGAAGGAGCCTCTATCTGTCACCACCACACCTGGAAATGTGCTAAGTCTCACCTGAAGCCAGCAAGTGTCAGAGTCTCTCCTGTATTAATCCATTTTCACACTGCTATAAAGACACTACCTGAGACTGGGTAATTTATAAACAAAAGAGGTTTAATGGACTCACAGTTCAGTTCTGCATGAATGGGGAGGGCTCCAAAAACTTACAATCATGGCAAAAGGGCAAGCAAACAACTTTTCACAAGACAGCAAAAGAGAGCATGCATGAGGAAGTGTCACACTTTAAACCCTTCAGTTCTTATGAGAACTCACGCACCAACATGATAACAACATGGAGTGGGGGGACTGCCCCCATGATCCAATCACCTCCCTTCATCAACACATGGGGATTGTAATTTGAGATGAAATTTGGGTGGTGACACAGGGCTAAACCATAGCATCACCCAAGGCCATGACATACTACCTGGGTATCACTGCTGGTTATTCAAGGCCCAAGAGCTCTTCAGTTACCAGGTGATGGATCCTGCCAGGACTGGGTCCTTCTTTTCAAGGCGGTAGGTTTCCTTCTTACTCAGGGTGTGTTCAGAAACATCATCTGAGAGCTAGGGCCTGGAAACGGGCGCTCTGATTGATGCCTTATTCTACTATGTCTGAGCTGGTATTGAGGATACAAGACAAAGTCTTCTTACTCTTCCTTCTCCTCTCCTTAAGTGGAAGGAGGTTGTCTTTTTTGAAGCCAGGTACTGTGCAGCCTGGGATTTGGGAAGGGGGGGCACAAACACTCCCTTAGCCACCTTAGCTGGTGTCAGTAGGTTGCATGTCCCCCAAGTTCACTGGCTCTGAGCTTAATTCATTCTTTGGACTCAGCTAGCAATTGCAGTTCGTGTAGCCTAGATGGCCCTTCAAGTTAATTGTGAGGCCCAGAGCCCTTTAGCCTGTGTTGGTGAGACTTGCCAGAACTCATATCTCAAATCCTGGGATGAATGATTCCCCTGCAGGTAGGGCTGGTTTAAATACTCCTTCCACAGGAGCTGAGTTCAGCTCAGTTTTTTATGATGGAGAGGCACTGAGTTTAATGCAGTGCCTCACAATTGGTTTGCTCACTCTCTCCCAAGAGCTCAAATTCTCTCTCTGTGCCATGTGGCCATTGCTGGGGGATTGGAGAAGGGCAGTGTTTGGATGAACGGAGGCAAGATGGTGCACTTCCGGGTTCTTCTTCACCAACTTTTCCCACGCGCGCGAAAATGCAGCCGGCGCCCGGGAAGGTGCAGACCAACCGGGCATGCACCAGGTGACATCAATCCGAAGAGACCAAGATTTACCTGGTCGCACCTGCGGAATGCCCCCTGACACGCCCGTGCCCCGCCTATTGCCCTCCCACTCCTAGAAAAGCCGCTCCGGACAGACACCACGCAGGGACTTCCCAGCCCCACTCCTGTCGGGATGTCGGGACTGTATCAGGAACCCCGCCCGAGAGCCCCACTGGGGGACTCTGTCGGCCTCCTTTGCCGGAGGCCGACAGACCTTTCCCCCACACCTTAGGTGACCAAAAATAAATTTGCAGTTTTGCTCCTAGCCTTGCCTGCCTGCTGGTTCTTTTGTGCCCGCTCTGGTGGTCTTTAGAAAAAAACAAATCAGTTGGTGCCGAGGACCCGGGAGGAGACCCCTCCTCAGGCCTCTAAGGGTTGAGGAACCTCCTCCTGCTCCCACGCAGCAGACGGACCAGGACCTGAGACCCGCTTCCCTCACTCCCACGGCCTCTCTGGGGTAAGTGCCCTTGTCTCCTCTTTACCTCCCTCGGCCAGAAATCCTGCGCAGGTCCGGGGTCCATTTGGAGCCACCACGTGGCTCGGGAGACCCGTTCAGGACGGAGACGTCCGCCTGAAGGTAATCTCCACTTAGGCTTCAAGAGCCTCTCGTCTGTCTCTGCTGGTTCCAAAGGACGCTTTGAAGCCAGGCAGGGATCCATTCCCATGTCCATTGGGTCCATTGTGTAAGTAAAGAGGAAACAAATGGGAAACCCCCAGTCCAAATTTCCAAAGAGCACCCCCTTAGGGTGCCTCCTAGCCAATTTAAAAACCTTACAGCTTGAACAAGACCTTAGGAGGAAGCGGTTAATTTTCCTTTCCACTGTGGCGTGATCGACCTCAGCAATTTCTGCCAGCGGCTAGGCAAGTGGTCTGAAATTAATTACGTACAAGGCTTTTGGGCCTTAAGCTCTCGTCCCTATACTCCTCCTTCTCTCCCCGCTCTCTCCACCCCCTCCCTTCCTGCCCAGACTCCTCCTCCTCCCCCCATCCAGACTCCTCCTTCCTCCTCCTTATCTACTAGTAATCCACTCGGTCCCGTGCCTCCTTCGGGGCCCCCAACTGGCTGTCTTGAGTCCCCTATCTCTGCCCACACCCTCCTACAGTGTTAGCACCTTTGCGAGAGGTGGCTGGGGCGGAGGGGGTAGTCAGAGTACATGTCCCTTTTTCATTGGCCGATCTTTCCAAAATTGAGAAGCGTTTAGGTGATTTCTCAGCTAATCCTACCATATACATAAAGGAATTTAGATACCTTTGTCAGGCCTATGACTTAACTTGGCATAACCTCCAGGTTATCCTAACCCCTACCCTAAACTGACTGAGGTTCTAACCCAGTATACCCGGTTAGATCCGGCCTCCCCCACAGGGGCCACCATTTTGGCGTCTTATTTCATTTCTCAATCAGCTCCTGACATTCGTAAAAAACTTCAAAAGGTAGAGGATGGTCCTCAGACACCAATACAAGACCTGGTTAAATTAGCCTTTAAGGTCTATAACTCCAGAGAGGAGACGGCAGGCTCGCCTCAAACAGAAGTTACAGCTCCTAGCAGCGGCTTTACAGCCCAGTCGTAACCCCAGGCCAGAGAGTACACACTCCGCAGACTCCAAGGCTACGAAAGGAGCCTGCTATAAGTGCGGCAAGGCAGGACACTACGCCAACAGGTGTCCTCAAGGTCCCCGAGCCCCAACGCAGCCTTGCTATAAGTGCAAGGCATCAGGACATTGGGCCAGTGAATGTCCTAACCCTCGTCCACCAGCAACCCCCTGCCCTGCTTGCCAGCAGGGAGGACACTGGAAGTCTGATTGCCCCACCCTGAGAACAGGTGCTGCGTCTCCACGTGACCCCCTTTCCCAGGATCCTGGGAGCTCCTTCCAGCTCCTACATCTGGACGACGACGACAACTGAAGGTGCCGAGACTCGGGGACCCCCATCACCCTCGCCGAGCCGCGGGTAACTCTCCTGGTAGCGGGTAAGACAATTTTTTAATCAACAGCGAGGCTACCTATTCTGTTTTGCCGTCCTTCTCTGGACCTAGCCTTCCATCCAATATCTCTGTAGTAGGAGTAAGCGGAAAGCCATCCACTCCACAAAAACTCCACTCCTTAATTGCTGCCTGGCCAACAACTACTCTGCGCACTCGTTCCTCATTCCCAGCTAAAAAGGGCCCCTACCGAAAGCAATCAGTGGAAATCAGTTTGGCTTTCCCCCACTCGCCTCAAACTTACTAAATTTTCTTAACTATCTCATACTCCCCAACCTTGCTGGGACCTTCCTTCTGGGTTTTGCCCATATTCCAACAAATGCTTCCATTCCTCATTCCTATACTAATACTGTGCCTTATTTTATTCTTCATCCGTACGTCCAAATGCCAACCATGGGCCCCGACCTTAACGACTCCCCTTAACAGCAGGAAGTAGCCAGACAGACCACGGTGCCCCTTATCACTATTATCAATAAAAGGTTGGACTGTTTGGACGAATGGAGGCAAGATGGTGAACTTCCGGGTTCTTCTTCACCAACTTTTCCCACGCGCGTGAAAATGCAGCCAGCGCCCGGGAAGGTGCAGACCAACCGGGCATGCGCCAGGTGACGTCAATCCGAAGAGACCAAGATTTACCTGGTCGCACCTGCGGAACGCCCCCCGACACGCCGTGCCCCACCTATTGACCTCCCACTCCTAGAAAAGCCGCTCCGGACAGACGCCACGCGGACTTCCCAGCCCCACTCCTGTCGGGATGTCGGGACTGCATCAGGAACCCCGCCCGAGAGCCCCACTGGGGGACTCTGTCGGCTTCCTTTGCCGGAGGCCGACAGACCTCTCCCCCACACCTTAGGTGACCAAAATAAATTTGCAGTTTTGCTCCTAGCCCTGCCTACTCGCTGGTTCTTTTGTGCCCGCTCTGGTGGTCTTCGAAAAACAAATCAGGCAGCCTTGGTGATTCAAGACTCTTTTTTACTGTCTTCAATGCTTCTTTCAGTGATATGCAGTTAAAACCATGTACTGTGAGTGCTCATATGATTTTTGATTTTTTGAGCTGTTTTTTGTGTGTGTTTGTAGGGAGTTGTTAAAATGATGCCCTTGAAGTGGGTGGAATCAATGAGGCCTTCTATTTGGCCATTACACTGCACCTCCTTTCCTGTGAACCTAATTCAAAATGTCACTGACTTCACATTACTGGTGATGATGAAGTAGCTTGATTTATTTATTTATTTATTTATTTATTTATTTATTTAGAGACGGAGTCTCGCTGGCACCCAGGCTGGAGTGCAGTGGCCGGATCTCAGCTCACTGCAAGCTCCGCCTCCCAGGTTTAGGCCATTCTCCTGCCTCAGCCTCCCGAGTAGCTGGGACTACAGGCGCCCGCCACATCGCCCGGCTAGTTTTTTGTATTTTTTAGTAGAGACGGGGTTTCACCATGTTAGCCAGGATGGTCTCGATCTCCTGACATCGTGATCCACCCGTCTCGGCCTCCCAAAGTGCTGGGATTACAGGCTTGAGCCACCGCGCCCGGCCCGATAAAGTAGCTTTATAAGAAATTATTTTGCATGTAGCAATTGTACATTTTAGACAAGAAAAGTAAAAAAAAAAAAAAAAAAAAGAAAGAAAAAGAAAAAAAGCAGTAAAAAAACAACTATACAAGATTTGATTCTTGAAAAAAGACTGAACTCTGTAAGACTTGAAATTAAATGTTTTCTTAATGGAGTAGGCACTTCCTAGTCCATCTTGTGTAGGGTGGCCACAACTGAAGCAGAGAGACATATATAATCTTATTAGATTACAGTTAACGAATGGAATATGAGACTAATAGAGTATCTAAAGTGAATGGGAAAATCCGAAAAGTAGAAGCCCAAAGAAAGGTGAATCCTTAAAACTGCATAAAAACTCCATCCCTAAACTGCATACTTTGAGGCTTTGAGGAGACTCCAATAATCCTAGCCAGAAGGAATAGCTGAAAGCCTGAATGAATGGGGTTATCACACGTGTTAACATCTGTAGAGGTAATTGAATTCAGCGTTTGAGTACAGTTAAATTACTTCCTGCTAGAATGATAAAAAAATAAGAGTTTTCAGAAAAAAAAACAATGGAACCCAGCAACTTTAAAATAAATCACCTGGAATGTACAGTATATAACAAAATCCTACCAGACGAAAAAAAAAAAAAACAGCCACTATTAAAAAAAATAAAAAGTCAAGAGAAATGGACTCCACAATGACCAAGATGATGGAATTAGCAGACAATGGCTTTTAAGCAGCATTTGTAAATTTGTTCATGTTAAAAGAAAACTATGGTCATTATAAAATAAGTTATGCAGAATCTCAACAATGAAATAAATACTATATTTAAAATAATGGAAATTCTATAACTAATATGAGGAATGAATATGATGAAAATTGAAATAAAAAATTGAGCATCAATGTGCTCTGATAAGAAATCAAATGCGACAATAAAGGTGACGTTTAAGTACTCATTAAAAAAATGGACAGAAGTTGCCACATATTTTGAGAAATGCATGTATCTCCAAATGAACCCCAAGCAAGATATTTGTAAAGTAAATCAAACCTAAGTCATTACTAATTACCCTGCTAAAAGCCAAATGGAAAAAGAAAATTTTAAAGTATTCAGAAAAAAGTGACAAGGGAACAATGATGCAAATTATCTGACTGATTCTCAGAATCAATGAGAATCAAAAGACAAAGAACAACGCCTTTAATGGACTAAAAGAAAAAAAAACAATAAAACTGTCATCCCATTATTGTATATTCAGAGAAATATTCTTCAGATGGGAAGACCAATATTACAATTTTGGATAAACATATACTGATAGAATCAATCGCTAGCAGATTTATGTCCTACACTGTGAGAAATGATAAGAACTTTCCTTTTTCAAGTTAAATGTAAATGACACAGGGTTATGTAATTTGAATTTATGAATTTATAGGAAATAAGAAATGTTATGTATATATTTTTACTCAATTACAATTAATCACAATTAATATTAGTAGAATACTAACTCTAATAAGAATAGGATTGGAAAAACATACATATTATAATCTTAAAGTAATGAGTAAATACTAATGCATAAAATATAGCTAATAAACTAATAAGTAAGGCCTGGCGCCGTGGCTCACGCCTGTAATCCTAGCACTTTGGGAGGCCGAGGCGGGCGGATCACGAGGTCAGGAGATCGAGATCATCCTGGCTAACACGGTGAAATCCCGTCTCCACTAAAAAAAAAAAAAAAAAAAAATAGCCGGGTGTGGTGGCGGGCGCCTGTAGTCCCAGCTTTTTGAGACTGAGGCAGGAGAATGGCGTCAACCTGGGAGGCGGAGCTTGCAGTGAGCCTAGATCGCGCCACTGCACTCCAGCCTGGGCGACAGAGCGAGACTCTATCTCAATAAAACAAACAAACAAACAAATAAACAAAATAATAATAATAAATAAAATAAAATACTAAGCATATTTGATTGACAAAAACAGATGAAAGAAATAAAGGAAGAGTAGAGTAAAACAAAACACGATGACATGGCAAAATGGTAGACATAACATTAACCATAGCAAATAGTATGTTAAATGTAAATGAAATCAAAGCAAATAGTACTTTAAAATGTAAATGAAGTAAAAAATCCAATTTAAAAAAGGCATTGTCAATAAAAATTAAGATATAATTAGATGGTACTTACAAGAGATTCATTCTAAACATAACGACATAGTAGGATAAAAGTAAAATAAGGTAAATATTAAAGGAGTAAATATAAAACCAGCTGAGATGGCTAAAATAATAGCAGTATAAATGCATTTCAAGGCAGAGAGCATATACACAGACTGATACACTTAATTGCAATAAACATGCATAGTTTATGAGGGAGATAGTAATAATATATATGTACTTAATAATAGAGGTTAAAATATATAAAGCCCAAACTGAGAACTGCTAGAACTTGAAAATGTCAAGACGAAAAAAGAGAAGAAAGACTTCATAATTTTAGAATAAAATACTCTAAATATATAAAATAAAGAAATGTAATATATGATCCCAAACTGGAGTTTGTAATAGAATATAAAGGAATACATTATTAAAATGATTAATGGCTTTTTAATACAGACAATGAATTAGATAATATTATTATACCAATGTTAAATTTTCTGATTTTGATCTTTCTAATATGGTTATGTCAGAGAATGTCCTTCTTCTTAGGAAATGCAAATTGAAATGTTTAGGTGCAAAGGACTGTGATATCTCCAACGTAGTCTCAAATAGTTCAGAAAAAAATGATTATATAGAGCATAAGAGATAGAGAATATAAACACATAGTGAGAAAACATGTAAATAGCTGGATAAACGGTGTTCAGGAGTCTCCTGTGGCATGCTGATAATTTTTCTGCTATTTTAAATTATATTAAAATCAGACAAAAGTAATTCATTTCAGTAATTGGACCATATTCTTTGTATTGTAATTCACCTACCAGGGTGTTATTACTCCAGTGATTTGAAAAGTATTCACTATTTACCTATCTAATGTAGCCCTTTATTGCCAGTAAGACTCAAAAAGTTGTGTTCTCTTGGAATATTTTGAATAAAATGTTTGATAATTTGACAGACTGAAAACAATAGTTTTAGTGCACTTATTTTAAGTTTTTAATAATTTTACTTAATTAAATTTATAAGAATCATTTAAGTATTTTGCATAATTTTCTTATTATTTTAAGCTTGTCTGTTCAGGCATTTTGGTGCTTGAAAACAAAACTGAGCATTTTAATATATGTAAAATTTCATATATTTTTTGTGTGGCTAATGATTAAAATATTTATTTGACTTGTTCTAACTATAATCAGAGCCTCCCCAGAAAGTAATATTTCTTTGGAAGTTAAAATTTAATAGACTAATGAATAAAATAACAAGATATAGGGGTATCACTTAAGAACATAACTAACTTTTCTAGTTGGTTAACAGATCCGGACCTTTTAAAACATAATCTGACTCTACCAATTAAAAAAAAAGAAAAGAAAGATAAAAGACAGAAGCCCACATTAATTCATTTCAGTAATTGGACCATATTCTTTGTATTGTAATTCACCTACCAGGGTGTTATTACTCCAGTGATTTGAAAAGTATTCACTATTTACCTATCTAATGTAGCCCTTTATTCCCAGTAAGACTGGCTCTGACAGGACTAGCAAAATTCCTGTTGTTTCAAAATTAAAATTGAGTGTTTATAATTAATTTCTCGGAGGAGTATAGAATCATTTAGAGTAGATAATTCAATGCATAGTACTAAGAAATGCAGAAGTATGTGCCAAGAGTGGAAATCACTTTCTTTTTGGAAAAGCTGAGGTTACTTGGCAACTCACATTCCTCCGGGGAGGTTAATCTTGGCTGTGTGTGAAACATGTTACCATAATTTTTGACACGTTTTTTGCTTGATCATATTTGACAGCACTTAACAATTAAAGACACCATATTTTGACCTTGAATTCTTAGGGCATTTCTATAGTGACACTTGTGTTGGTTTTTGTTGAAAGGAAGGATTTGTCTTGATTGCTGATTTGCCTTTTCTATCATTTGATGTTTTAGAGTCTTGACATATCTGTAAATTCAAGCTAAGAAATGTGCTGACATGGAGAAATACACAAGCATCGGGCTTGCTTTTCAACTTTGGTTCTACATCTGAGGCAAAGTGAAAAAGAGACTGATGTTTAATAGGATAAACTCATAGCCCTGAGATGGGCTTATTATAAAACCTAAGGAGAAAAGTTGTTACTTTTCTATTGGTTCAGTATTTCCTAACAAGTCCTTCTCAAGATAGGTTCATTGATGAAATTTTAAAATTGTCTGAAAATAATAGTTAAAAAAGGACAACTTCATACCCAATTGAAATAAATAGAAATATCATTTGCTTTTAAATAAACTTTAATTTTAGAATAGATTTTATTTACAGAAAAATTTGATAAGTTCATGCAGAGTTCCCAGATACCCTTCACTTAGTCTCCCCCATTGTTAACATGTTACATTATTATGGTACATTTGTTATAATTAATGAAAACATATGGATACATTATTGTTAACTAAGGTGCCTAGTTTATTCTAATTAATTTAGTTTTTATCTTTTTTTTTTTTTTTTTTTTTTTTTTTTTTTTAGTTTAGAATCCTATCTTGGATACTACATTACTTTTAGTAGTGATGTTTCCTTCGGATCACCTTGACTGTGACAATTACTCAAACTATATTAGTCTGATTTCATACTACTGTAAATAACTGCCTGAGACTGGGTAATTTTTAAAGGAAAGAGATTTGATTGACTCATAGTTCAGCATGGCTCCGGAGGCCTCAGGAAACTTACAATCATGACAGAAGGTGATGGGGAAGCAAGGCATCTTCTTCACCGGGCAGCAGGAAGGAGAAGTACCCAGTGAAGGGGGATGACCCCCTATAAAACCATCAAATCTCATGAGAACTCACTCACTATCACCAGAACATCAAAGGGGAAACCACTCTCATGATTCAATTACCTCCACTCGGTTTCTCTCTTGACACTTGGGAATTATGGGGATTATAATTCAAGATGGGATTTGGGTGGGGACACAAAGCCTAACCATATCAAAAGCTTCCTTGTTTTTGACATTTCTTGTTTCCTTATTTTGGATCAGGACTTCTCAAAAACTGTAAGAAAGTGAGTGATGACTTCTAAGCTCCTCAAATATTGGAACTGAAATGGGAAGTCTAGACGATATTTTTAATTTTTCACTAGTTAATGCCTTCAATGACACGTCTCTGTATATGCTTGAAAAAACAAATTATGATTAGCCACATTGCCTTAGCAGTAATTTTTTAATTGAATAGTTAATGAGCAAAGCCTAAAATTTCCCAAGGGCCTTCAAAACATTTAACAGCAGGTGAGTTTGTTTTTAATTTAAAAAAAAAAATGCTTTTAACATAAGGTTAAGACAACTGTGACGCTTACCATATGCTTGTGTAGGAACACGTTCATGCACCTGTTAGTTCATTGAGTGATTAGGAATATGTTGTGAGAAATGTGGATTTGCAACTTCTGTGATTGCCAGCAGCTACCACAACCTTAGTTCTAAAGAGATGGTCATGAACGAGAAACAATGAAAAGTCATAAAAGGTTTATTTTAAGTGAACTAAATCTGAGAATAAAAGTTTTATAAAATTGAAATATATTTCCTGGGTAAAATGACCTAAAATTAAATAAATGCAAGTTGAAGAAATAGATTAAAAATATTTTAAATTAAAATAATCCCTGGTGAACCAAAGTGATAGCGAAGCCAAACTTTTAGGTGTCAGGAATCCCTTCTATGTGGAACATGATTAATTACATTTCTAGAACAATAGGAAACAATGCATACCAAAATAATATTAATATTTATTAATATAATAATTTGTAACGAAATATTTATTTAACACCTACTACACACTAAACACCATTAGAGAATAAATGAAGAATGATACAGATCTTTCTCTGAAGGTACTGATGCTCCCAGTGCCATAGAACAGATGCATCTGAGGTTGATCTAATACAGCACTGAGTCTGACAACTACATTAAAAGTCTAGGAAACAAAAGACCGCAGAGTGAGATGATTTGCCTAAATTCATACTACTTGAATCTCAGGATCTCCAAATCCTAGTCTTTTGCTATATAGTTAGAAGAAAAAAAAGAACATGCATTAAAAAAAAAAAAAGGTAACAAAACAAATTATTATACAAAGGATAGCGTTTAATCAGAAAGTGCTAATAAAATATTTGTGACTAAAAATATTTTATGGATAATAAATCAAACACCACATCTATATTGTTTTGAACTTACCACTTCAGTATTCAAAATGATATAATGGAGTTTTATTATTATTGGGATAATAGAGTTCAAGGCTCTCACAAGGACTTGAAAATATATTCAGATTGTCTGTTTAAAGTAATGAGTCAGCTTGGTTTACCATATAAGCTTCCCTCTTGAAAAAAATCCTGATTTTTGTCTCAGTAGATTTCTCCCCACACATAGCTTATGTCAAAATATTTCACATGTAATCATAAAATCTTGGCTAAGTATCTCATACCTGTCTTCAGTGTTTCTGTTCCAAATAAGCACCAGTAACACTTACCAAATATTGAGTAAACAATATGCTAGAAAAAAATCTCAACACCTTTAGTAATCATCTGTTTCAAATAATATGGTCCCAAAATAGCAGTTAGTAGAATGTGTGCAATTTAATAACTAGTGTTCTTGGCAATACTACTAAAAATAACATTTGGTGATAAAGTCATTTCTGGCACTATACATTTTTTTTTTTTTATCAAAGACAATACATTTGTTACCTTCACACTGGTAATTGAAGAAATTCTCATAAAGTATAAATGGAGATGAAAAATATGCAAGATGTCTATGCAGATTTTTGTATAGCTCCTAATAGTTCTCTTCCTGGTATTCATACCCTTGTTATTGTGGGCTGGATCTAGTGACCCGCTTCTAATGAAGAGGATATGGCAAATGTGACATGACGTCACCTCCAGAATTAGGTTACAAAGGACTGTGGCATCCACTTGCTGCCTTGCTCTGTCTAGTGGTACTCTCTTGCTCTCTTGCTTGCATACTCTGATGAAGCAAGCTGTCATGTTGCAAACTGATCTATAGAAAAGCTCATGTATCAAGGAATTAAGAAAGCCTCCAATGAGTAGTTTGTGAGGAACCGAGGTCTCATTCAAAAATATGAGAGGAGCTGGATCATGCCAACCATTAGCTGAGTAAGTTTGGAAGTGGAACCAGTCAGACCTTGTGATGACTGCAGCTAAGCTATGAGTCAGAAATTCTTGACTCACAGAAACTGTAGAGTAATAAATGCGTGTTGTTTTATGACTATAACATTTGCGGTAATTTATTTCACAAAAATGAATCCACAATTCATTGTTCTAATGAAAACTGCATGTCACTGACAATGTTCATCATGATGTGCCACAACAAAACTTTTTCTTCCAATTGTTATTACTACAGAGTAAACTGTGTTGCCCCGTGTCACCATTTTAAGAGTCAGGAAAGATACAAAGGCAGAAAAAGAAAACTGAGTTTACCAATACCTTTCTTCCAAGGGGTATTTTTATTTAAAAGAACGAGCTCATGCGGAATACAACTGAAGTTCAACAAATGTCATTGAAATCAAATCAAATTGGAATCCACCCATACTTCTTTCCAAGAGCTAGCCCCCCAGACCTGATTGTGAGGCATAAATGTACCCTGAATTTCTATTAGAGGGTAAAATGATTCTTGGAAGATGGCACAAAGGTTCTCTTAACTATGACAATGGCCATCTGCAAGTTATTTCAAGGTTCAGAATTCTCATCTCAGTGGAAAATTAATTATAAGAATATCTCAGTTTTAATGGATTTTAAATGATCTAAAACCCTCTCGGTACTTTAATGTATAATTCCTTTATATTAAAAGCAGAAATGATATGAGGAATAAACTTTATGAAGCATACAGCACATCAATTNCAAAGGTTCTCTTAACTATGACAATGGCCATCTGCAAGTTATTTCAAGGTTCAGAATTCTCATCTCAGTGGAAAATTAATTATAAGAATATCTCAGTTTTTAATGGATTTTAAATGATCTAAAAACCCTCTCGGTACTTTAATGTATAATTCCTTTATATTAAAAGCAGAAATGATATGAGGAATAAACTTTATGAAGCATACAGCACATCAATAACTCTCTATGTATTTGAAGTTCTTATGCTTACATTTTTTAATGTATGCTCTGAGTAAGATTAATTTTCTTATAAAAAGCATTTGCAATCTAGCTGAAAACACTTAATAGATATTTGTGTTATTTCTTTAGAATGAATGCTGACTAATTTTCTTTCTTGCTTGTTTAGCATAACTCTTTTTTGTTAAAAATTTATTTGACAGTCATTTTCATAACTGTAACACAAATATTTTAAAGCATAAGAAAACGTTTTGTTTCCTAAAGAGTGAAACTGTTTTAATCAGTGGTAGCATTCCATTCAAAAATTTCAATTAAGCAATAGATCCCAAAGGATCATTGTGAAATATTTACAGTTAATAAAGATTTGGTAAAAATGTGTTTATTTTAGATGTTACAAAACTGCAACATTATATGAACCATTACAGAGTTCACCAAGAGCAGATCAAACTATCATTCAAAAGTAGATCAAGTCATCATTCAAAACATTATCAACTATGAAATTTGACCTGGGGCCATCTGGACCTGTTTTCTCATTCATTAAAATGAGGAACCATGGTACCTGGTGTGTTCCAGGAAATCTTGATAAAGTGCTTTACATGAATATCTAATATAAGATGATCACAAAACTTCTAATAACTTAAGACAATTTTAGACTTTGGATTAATCTCAAATACCTAGTTCTTTAAAATTTTAAACATAGGCCGGGCATAGTGACTTACACCTGTAATCCCAGCACTTTGGGAGGCTGAGGTGGGTGGATCATGAGGTCAGGAGTTCCAGACCAGTCTGACCAACATGGTGAAGCCCCGTTTCTATTAAAAATACAAAAATTAGTAGGGTGTGGTAGTACATGCCTATAATTCCAGCTACTTAGGAGGCTGAGGCAGGAGAATTGCTTGAACCCAATGAGCCAAGATTGTGCCACTGCACTCCAGCCTGGGCGACAGAGGGAGACGCCATCTCAAAACAAAAACAAAAACAAAAAAACAAACAAAAAACTAATCATAGCATTTATATAAAAGGTTGAGTGAATTTAACAAATCAGAAAAAAATGCAATGCATTTATAATACATTTTTCATTCATTATTTTACTTAGTGGTTTCAGAAACCTTGTATTCTCTTTACAAGAAGAGACTATTATGAGGTTCAGATAGTTTATGTAATTTGATCAGTTACCTAGGATAGTAATGAAAAATTATGGCTGTAACCTACATCAGCAACTACAATTCCAGTATTTTCTTATTTTATAGCAATCACTTCCAAATTATCAGAAGCACTCAAATAATGAAATATTTGATATTCATTGCATTTTAAATGTTTTCATATTAACCTTTTGAAGTATGATCACACTTAAACCTAGATTCTAAAATTTGTAATATTATGTCATTTCATTGCCCAAACTTGTAACACAGAAGCAGAAAAAAAAAAGGAATAAAAAACACTTCTATCTATCTATCTATCTATGTATCTATCTATCTATCTATCTATCTATCTATCTTTTTTTTTTTAGATGGAGTTTTGCTCTGTCACCAAGGCTGGAGTGCAGTGGCACAATCTCGGCTCACTGAAACCCTGCAACCTCTGCCTCTCGGGTTCAAGCAATTCTCCTGCCTCAGCCTCCCGAGTAGCTGGCACTACAGGTGCATAACACCAAGCCCTGTTAAGTTTTGTGTTTTTAGTAGATACGGGGTTTCACCATGTTGGCCAGGCTGGTTGAGAACTCCTGACCTCAGGTGATCCAACTACCTCGGCCTCCCGAAATGCTGGGATTACAAGCATGAGACAGATTGCCTGGACCTAAATATTTTTTAAAATGATTGTAGTATCTGTTTTCCTTTCTCTTGTAGTATAGCAGTTAATGATCTAATGGAAAAAGGAGCAGTACAACACAACAGGGAATAATTGGATTATTGCACATATATACATGCAGAGACACACAGACACAAATACACATATACATGCCCACATATGCACACACAACATGCTTGTTCTGACTATATTAGATATATTTCAGCCCCCCCCCCACTTTTCATTTTTAAAGGTAAATAAAACATATGCCTATAAAAATAGAGCTATGAAATTTAAAGCTAATACAGAATCTTGCAGCTACGTAGATTTTACACTTGTCATAGTTGAAATTTTATTGACTCTGGAAATAAAGTACTGAAAATTGCCATTGTGTGAAATTTCAAGTTATACAGATATGTAGATACTGTTTAACTATATATTATAATATGATACATTAGTTAGCTGTGATGTTCTCTCTACAAGAATGTTTTAAGTTTATTAGGAATCCTAGAATTTTGCATTATCAATCACATAAATGACAGAAAATATTTATTATTTCAGTATTTTTAATAGCTATGTTGGGGAAAATAAAATCTATTATTAGTTTGTCAGAAATACATTACTGGGCTCTGTACATTTCATAATTGCTTTAGTCATTATGTTGTCTTATAAAAATAAAGTAAATAACAATATCAATAAATGTTGGTACTGAGTAGAACACAAGCAATTATCACATATCTGTTTTACAACTTCTTTTCGAAGAGAAAAATTTTACTAAATTATAACCTGTATGAAATATCCCATTCCAGTTTGAGGAATGCTTTTAAAAGTATTCATAAATACTTCTAAAAGAAACATTTGCTTAGCAGCAACTCAGATCTATTGCTATCATATTACTACATATATATATATATATATGCATACTCTGAATTTAAAATATGAGTGTGAATATCTACTGATTTAATTATCATAAATGCACTTTGCTATTAAATAATGCCTACAAATTTAGCTTTCTACCTTTAGTTGAATTCTTTCTTTTGTAGCAAATTTATTTATTTGAAAATAACCATTTATCTTATTCTATATGTATTGACTCGCAACTGTAGTAAACGTATGTTACTTTTTGCTAACCACAGGGCTGGACATAAGTTTTATTTTGTCTGCTCAGCATACATTCACCTGTTTACTCTATTGGGAATACTCCCAATTTCTTTTCCAGAACCACCATACCTCCAGTCCACCTGGTTCAACGGTATGCAGGTGGGCAATTTCTCAACAAGATTTAATTTAAAATTATTTTCTAAAATTTTGGGAAAGATAAATATTTCCATGTTTCCATTTGAAGTTACTGATTTAATAGGATAAAATTTTGGATATAGAAAGATAATCTTGCCAACTTGATACAGAGGAAACGTCTCTGCTTTCTCGAAATTTAAACCATTATAGGAAAAAATAAGACTATTATTTGACAAAACACAGAATCCTGAGGAGAAAGTTGAGACTGGAATTTTTCATTCCTGAAGCTAAAATTCTCAGTTTTACTTGGAAAGGACCTATGAATTTGCAGTTTGAATTTAGTTTTTTATCACCACAAAGAATGCTAAATAGTTCAGAAATATTACTTACAAAATATCTTTTAAAAGGAAACATTTTATAAAAAGAAAAAGTCCAAGTTCTCTTCAATATGAATTCTTTAGACAGAAACTAGATCAAACAAGTCGTTATGTATTATAAGCTTTCTAATTCTATGCTATGATAGATACAAGTGAACTCGGTTTTTCAATTTGTGGATCACAGTGTGGTTATATTTTCAACCACAATACTTTTGAAAAATCTAATTGGTTTCAATTAAGATAAGTTAATATAAATCATTTCCACCATTTAGATGAAAACAGAAAAACTGACAAGTTCCTTCAATCATAACATATAAAAACCATCCATAAAATACATCAGGCCCAGCTGTGTCTAGTCATCTGATTTGTGTTTTGTTTCACTTTTTCACGGGAATATTAATGCAGTGATTAAAATAACCTAGGTCATGCAATCAGAAGGCTTAAAGGCAAATCTTACAAGCACTGTGAATTTGAACAACTCTCTCTTCACATTCGGAAATCTGTTTCTTTCTGTATTCTGATAATTAACATGTAGAGTGATGGCTGTGATTGATGAGACCATGCTTGGGAGAATATTTTAGGAACTCTTAAATGCTATACAAATACTACAAATGTGTATGTTTGTGCGTGTGTCTGTGTGTATAAATATGTACATATAAATGTATTCTTTTTTTTGTTTTCTTTTTTTGTTTTTTTATTTTATTTTATTTTATTTTTTTTTTATTATACTTTAGTTCTAGAGGTACATGTGCACAATGTGGCAGGTTTGTTAGAAAAAAAAAAAAAAAAAAAAAAAAAAAACATATGTAACGTTATGGCCATGTTGAGTGTGCTGCACCCATGCAACATCGTCAGCACCCATCTCAATTCATCATTTATGTCATTATATGACATCGCGCCAAGGCAATCCCCTCCCCCCTCCCCGCCTCCCCATGATAGGCCCCAGTTGTGTGATGTTTCCGCCTTGTCGCAAGAGGCGAGAGAGCGCGCGAGCAGTTCACAGGATAATGAGTGAAGAACATGCGGTGCTTTGTTTTTCTCTTCTTGTGATAGTTGCTAAGAATGATGGTTTTTCCGGGCTGCATCCATGTCCCTACAAAGGACGCCAAACTCATGCCTTTTATGCCTCATTAGTATTGCCATGGTGTATATGTGCAACATTTTCTTACTCCAGTCTGTCACAGATGGACATTTGGGTTGATTACAAGTCTTTGCTATGTGAATAGTGCCCGCAATAAACATACGTCGTGCATGTGTCTTTGTAGTAGAATAATTTTATAAACCTTTGGGTATATACCCAGTAGTGGGATGGGCTGGGTGCATATGGTAGCATCCTAGTTCTAGATCTTGAGAGGACTTGCCATAACTGTTTTCCATAATGTTTGAACTAGTTTTAGCAATCCGCCACCAACAGTGACCTCAGCCCCCCACTATTTCTCCACATCCTCCATCCCAACAACTGTTGTTTCCTGACTTCTTAATGATTGCCATTTGTGTTAGGTTTGTGTTAATGTACACAATTAGATTCCACACACTGAGAAACTTTTATGTAATAAAATACTGTGTGAGGTACTTCCATTCCCTGGAGCCAAGACCCCTGTCTACAACAAGACATACTAACTTTAAGTCAAGTATCTGCCAATGTCCAGCTACGTGACCTTTGGCAAGTCTATTTGACTTCTTGGTGACTTAGTTTCCTTATTTGTAAATAATAATTATTATTAATTTGGCTAATACACACAAAGAGCTTACAATAGTAAGACCTACAGCTGGCACATGATAGGCATTCTACTGCTATTAACTTTTAGTTTGAACAGTCCTTAGCTAATTCTATGTTGTGACTTGCTCAACCTGTGACTCAGGTTCAGTTCTCTCGGATAAGGCCCTGTTAGGTTTTTCCATTCTCTGTAGCCTGAACAGCATTTGTGTACTTCTTCTATTTCCCAGAATGCTGAAAAATGTCAGGCAGGACACTGAGGAAGAGAGCCCAGAGAAAACAAGTTGTCACATTCTAGCCTCTGGAAACAATCAGGATTCCTGGAGAGGTGACAATTCCCCCTTTGGGTGTTAGCAATGGGCAACACATGTTATGTTTGCTTGTTTGTCACTGGATCTTCTCTGGTGGATGATGAGATCATTAAGGCCATGGGTCATTTTAAATTTATTGGACCAAGTCCAGAGAATTTTCAGCTACAGGAGAGAAATCAGAAGCTAAAAATGGGAGCCAGGCAAGTATAAGAAAGAAAAGGAAGTGGAAAGGGAAGTAGGAATTGCAGACAGTTGCATTAGTCTGCAAAGCAATGGACTTAGCAAAAAACAGACATGTTGCTGATGATGATAACTCTCCACAGAGATTAGGTGAAGAGTACATGAAATGGCAATGATAATTCAAAGTTGTAGTAACTGTGACATCAAGGGTGTCAGTGGAAACAGTTGGTGTCAAGTAAAAAGGATCAACTGTTTTCTGATCTCTGGGGTCACTGGTGGTCTGGCTAACAGATGTTTTTGAAGCAATTGGAGTTTCCTCCCAGTGCTCTATAAACCAACAGAGATATTTGAGATGGTAAAAGATGAGTGGAAATTGATTTATCTGAGGGAGACTTCCTCTGTGACATCAGTAAAAGAAAAGAATATTCTGGGACACATTTATATTAAGCTATTTGAGATATCTCTCTGTCTCTCTATCTATTTATGTGTGTATATCCCTGCTCCCACGTCCCAAAAAAGAGCTCCTAAAAACCCTTCTAGAGTTGCTAGGGGAATTTTTTGTTCTATTTAATGTTTAACTCTGGTTACTAACACAGAGATGCTAAGGCTTCTTCAATTTCCCAAGTGACAAGCACATCCTTTGTTTTGATGAGACAATTTCTAATGGGTGTTTGGACAGCCCATTGAGTAGGTAGGAAATGAAGGCTGAATTAATCTCTGAAGATTCAAATAACCATGCCTATGTAATGCAGCGTCCATGAAACCCCAATAGGCCAGGGTGCAGAGAGATTCTGAATTACTGAATAAGTGGAGGTACCTGGACGGTTGTACACTCAGAGAGGGCATAGAACCTCCATGCCTCTGCCTTCCCATACTTTACCCTATGTATCTTTCCTATCTGACTTCCGTATATATTTTATATATCTTCTGTGATATATTTTATGATAAATGGGTAATCATAAGTAAAGTGTTTCCTTGAGTTCCTTGAGCTGCTCTAACAAATTAATTCAACCCAAAGGGGAGTTCTTGAAATACCTAATTTCTAGTCAGTAAGTCAGAAGTAAAGGTAACAACCTGATACCTGTGACTGGCATCTAAAGTGGAGAGCATTCTTGTGGGACTAAGCCCTTAAGCTGTGGGGTTTGATGCTATCTCCAGGTAGATAATGTTAGAATTAAATTATAAAACACCCAGTTGGTGTCCACCAGAGAACTGGTTGTTAGTGATGAGAAACACCCACACATTTTGGTGATGGGAAGTGAAGTGCTTTGTGTTGTATTGAGCATCAAATTAGGAAAAGTAGCTTTAGTTTTCCAGTTGCTTGTGTTTCCACACCCATGTGTATGGGTAAAAACTCACGCACATTTGGTGAGCACAGGCAAAATGCTCTGTGTTCACAGTGTGAGAACAGGGAAAACACATTTCGTTTTTTCCTATCTCGTATAATATGTATTTCCCTATATCTATCTCCTATCTAAAATTATTTTAAATATAGGTCAATATATGGTTAATATTTCACCCTATGCATCAATGGGTATATAGACTACAAAGAAGTTTTATGAATGCTGAAGAAAAGCTGCTCAGACATAGAATAACCCATAGTTTTGATTACTCAACTGCAGCTACTCTTTTGCTCTTACTTGTACTTTATGACAATAATAATAGCAACAATAAAATTATGCCAAACACAGCTATATGTTACATAAATGAAAATTTCCAAAAGATTTAGAGGATACATTGAAAATAACTTTAATGTATTTAATTGGATGAAATGGAAGGAAAAAGTTGACATACACTAAGATGTGAACAATTGTAGGAGAAGCCAGTTTAAGGTGAAAGACTAGGAGTTCAATTTTGGACATGAGTTAACATATTATCCAATTATTAATGTAGTAGGAGACAGATCTTACACACATTTTCCCTCCCTCCCTCCTTCCCTGCCTCCCTCCCTCCCTCCCTCCCTTCCTTCCTTCTTTCATTTTTTTAAGAGACGGGTTTTCATCATTCTGTTACCCAGGCTGGAGTGC
>NW_016809292.1:191406-201820 GCF_001698545.2 Rhinopithecus bieti | reverse complement strand
GGATGGATCACAAGGTCAAGAGTTCGAGACCAACACCCTGTCTCTACTAAAAATACAAAAATGAGCCAGGCGCGGTGGTGCATGCCTGTAATCCCAGCTACTCGGGAGTCTGAGGCAGGAGAATGGCTTGAACCTGGGAAGTGGAGGTTGTAGTGAGCTGAGATCACGCCACTGCATTCCAGGCTGTGTGAAAGAGTGAGAATCTGTCTCAAAAAAAAAAAAAAAAAAGAAAAGAATATATATATTCCCTGTGAAAAATTTATCAAACGTTGGAAATGTTCAGTAGCATAGAGAATGTGTTTTACAGATGAGTTTCTGTCATATAAATTTTCAAATTTTATTTTGAAGTACTGTAAGAAACACTTATGTTTTAATATACCTCCACTTAAATATATTAACTAATTAATTAATTAATTTGTGGAAATAGGGTCTCACTCTGTGGCTAAGGCTGGAGTGCAGTGGTGCAATCATGGCTCACTACAGCCTTGACCACCCTGGCTCAAGCAATCCTTCCACCTCAGCCTCCCAAGTAGCTGGGACTACAGGAATACTCCATCACATACAACTAGTTTTAAAATTTTTTGTAGAGAACGGGTCTCCCTGTGTTATGCTGGCTGATCTCAAACTCCTCAGCTTAGGCGATCATCCTGCCTCAGCCTCTCAAATTGCTGAGATTATAAGTATGAGCCACTGCTCCAGCCTATCTGCATTTTTTAGATAAAATACATGTGTATTAGATATTTTTTATTAACTGTTTTCTCTAAACATAAAAGTTGGATCTCAACATATTCCACTTTGTTTTGTTTTTCTGGCTTTCCTTACTCTGTTCTTTCTGAATTAAACCTTAACTATAAACTGTATTTCCTGGCAATCTACAACTTCACCTCTAGGAGTGTCATTTCCTAATCAGCTCATTCTTCTGGATGTAGGTTAAGTTAGGTGTCTTTTCTTTGTGCTCCTAAATGTCATTTCTACAATTTGTAGTAGCATTTTCACATAACATTGTCATTATTAACTTAGGATACCTGCTTCATTAGATACTAACCTCTTTGGGTACAAGGAATATAAGCATATAAGCTCATTTCTATCTTCAGCACCTCTTTCAGTGAACTTTAATATTTTGTTTTTATGAAAGCCTACTAGCCCCCAGGTACAATACAAATTGAAACAAATTCTATCCCCTAAGATTTTATAATCCAGTGGAAAATATTCAGTGCAATGCAAAAGTTGTAATAATAAAGATAGACCATGCCTATTGAGGTACTTGTTGAAGGAATAATAGAAAAATTAAGAATTTCTGATCAGGTTAACAGAATCAATGACAAAGTAAAAGCTTTTACAACTGTTCCTGGAGAAATGACCTAAATTTCCCACTTTTTTTTTACTTTGACCCAAAGATAATACAAAATTGTCATGGGCATTTTTTTAGTTATTAAGGATGCCTAGTTCATTCAATAAGCATACAGTTCTAAAACTCAAAACCGGCTGGGTGCCATGGCTCACACCTGTAATCCCAGTTCTTTGGGAGGCCGAGGCAGGTGGATCATCTGAGTTTAGGAGTTTGAGACCAGCCTGACCAACATGGTGACACCCCATTTCTACTAAAAATACAAAAAACTAGTAGGGCATGGTGGCAGGCGCCTGTAATCCCAGCTACTTGGGAGACTGAGGCAGGAGAATCAGTTGAACCCTGGAGGTTGAGGTTGCAGTGAGCTGAGATAGCGCCACTGCACTCCAGCCTGGGCAACAAGAGCGAAACTCTGTCTCAAAATAAAAACAACAAAAAATTATCTAAAAACCAATCTATTTCCTTGTCCTGTAAAAGAATACCCAAATATTCCTTTTAAATTTTCATTAATATAATCTTCATGCAAAGTATAATGCTTTTTATGAAAAGCAAGTGATCCCACTATTTTTCTTTAAAGCATAAATTCATATATATAATATATATTTTCCCGCTACCCTATAGAGTCTTCAATTTAATGTCAAACAATGCCTTACACATGAAATATAGCATATTCTTCTTACGATCAGCTCATCACATATATATTCTATAATACATATAACCATTTATTTATTTATGGAAACAGGATCTCACTCTGTGGCTCAGGCAGGAGTGCAATGATGCAATCACAGCTCACCACAGCCTTGACCTCCCTGGCTCAAGCAATCCTTCCACCTCAGCCTCCCAAATAGCTGGGACTGTAGGTACACACCGTCACATTCAACTCGTTTTTAAATTTTTTTTGTAGAGAAGGAGTCTCCCTATGTTGCCAAGGCTGATCATATAACAAATATGTTTTATATATTTGTTATTTAAATGTATGTACACTGTTATTTATATTTAAATTATTTATATTATCTTATTTCTACAGGATTATTTTCTCACAAAAAACATTTTCCATTAGCAGCAAATGATAACATGCTAGCCCCATTGTATTGTGCATGACTTCCGTTGTATTCTTGTTCAAAATGTAAAAATAACAATAGTCAGTAGAGAGTTAAAGAGTTGAAATTACTCATTCTGTGGCATACAAATATATAGATTTAATTATACCAAATATATTGGCAATTTCTTATATACAAAACTGTCACTTATTTAAAAATACAGTATCTAGTCATTTTTAAAACAATTTGATTTCATTTTTAGAAAAGGAAGCGACAGTCATATTGGTTGAAGTTAGAAACATATTTAACAGCCACACATTTGAGTAGCACAAAATGGAAAAATAAATTAAAATTTTAAAATAACTACCATTTATTTTGCTTGTATTATACCCCAAGGATTTCAGCAACATGGGAGCTAATATAATATAATGACATCGGTCTCCATCCCAGGCTCAATTTCCTTCCATGTTAATTGAATGCCTTGTATTTCCAGGGATTGTTCTAAGTGCTTGGAATATATCATGCAACAGAAGATACAAAAACTGCCACCCGGGTGGAACTTCCAGTTGGGAGAAATATGCAATGAATAGCAAACATAATAAGGAAACTGTATTGCGTACCTAAACACGATAATATAAAGTCAAGTAGAAGAGGAAAACTGACCTGTGAGTGTTGGGAGGAGGGTAGCTTGCAGAATTAAAAGGAGTAACAAGGTTTCAGCATGGGCTTATTGGAAAGCAAAAGTTTGAGCAAAGATTTGAAGGGCTAAAAAGAGTTATTTACAGGAAAATAATTGTAGGCTTAGCAAATGTCTTATGTGTTCGCAGGTAAACCAGAAGGCCAGAATGGCTGCAGGGAAGGGAATAGGGGCAGCAAGGAGGAGGTTAGAATACACGGGTCATGGGGAGCCATCTCACAGAGGACTGTGAAGCCAGTGTGGGCACTTTGGATTTTATTCTGAATAAAATAAAGAATAATTGGATGGTTTTTGCCAGACAAATGATGCAACCTGGTATATTTTAATGAAATACAATATATTAGTGTTATCTCCTTTATTCCTGATAAAATTAATATTGGAGACTATGGGTCATATAGAAAGATTTACCTAGCATGGCTCTAGTCAAACTGGAGGATAGAGGCCTTTCCACAGGAGGTTTTCCCCTCATACCTGTGCCATGGAGAAGCAGACAGGGATTCATATTTTCTGTCCTGCAAACTGGATTCCTATCCTATAAAGGAAAACAAACGAAAAAGAGTGTGGAAATAAAGGGGTTTTTTTAATTTCCAAATTCTCTAATTAGATTAAAGAAGTGAGTGAGGCATATAGAGCAGTCATTCAGGAGTATTGTGTGAAGAGCTTCCCAAGTGGAATAGAACCTCAGGAGTGGGGAAGGAATGATTTCTTCCAACAGATCCATTCTTGCCTGCTCATCTGCAATGCAGAGTCTGACCCTGCAGAGAAGATGTGGAATTATCTAGCCTATAGGATTAATTAGTCATTTTTATTCAGGTGAGGGCTACAAGGCCATTTGGCCCTCCTCCTAAGTCTTATCTTTGAATCCAGTTTTAATCAGTAATAGTAGTTTAATCTACATTAATCTGATTTCTCATCTATCAGTTGCTTGTAAATTGGGAGAGCTGTTATCCATTAATCACTTAAATACAATCAGAATGAAAACTTGAATGACAAAAGTAGTGGGCGGGGGGGGGGGGGGGTTGCCAGAAAGTGTCCTGTGGAAGAGAAAAGAGAGAAGTGCTTTTCCTCTGATAAGAAAACTCTCCAGACAAGAGCATTATCACCAACTCCATCATTAATTTCAAGCATCTGAGTTCTACAGTTACAGTATTTGCATTGAGTTTCTCCTTCAAGGCAGAGGCAACTGAATCCCCATCATCAGCAGTGACCTTTGGGTTAATTGGAAGCAGCAGTTGCACCCAAGTGCCCAGATACATGAAGACATACCTTTAAAGTACAGCTGACATGATGTAAAAGTAGAGAGGTGAGTCAGTTCAGGGGTCCCTACCATATATTCAAAAGTATGATGGAGTTGAGGTGGTACACGCCATGAAATAGCTATCATTTATATTTGGGATATCTAATAAAATTATTGGCTCTTGTCACTTAAGAGATCACCACAGACTAATTATAAAAGTGTCATTTGAGGTGAGCCTGGAAGTTTGTCATTTGAAACATTTGTTGGAGCAAGTATGTTTTAGATAAAGAAAATAGCAAGCTGATATCACAAAGGTATAAACATGCTAACCTAATTCAAAGTAAAATTTCAAAAATATGTCTTACAGTTTGAATTTATGACAACTAAAAGGAATATATGTAGGACAGTAAATTGAAACTACCTATCAGAATTAAAATGTTCTCAGTAAAGCTTTATATGTATTCTTGACTTTTTTTTTAACCTGCAATGGAATTTCAGCACTTAACTTCAGTTTAAAGTTTGGGGTCCTTATCACTGGAATAATTCCTTGCAAAATTATGCAAAAGGAGCATCTATGTTTAATTGAAGCAAGAAAGGATGGGGACTGGAGCAATGCTAGGAAAGTTATTTCAGTTGCATGATTCTCAAAGTTCAATGTATAGAGCAATAATGTGGGAACCTGTTAAAACACAGATCCTAAGATTTCAGCCCCAGATATTTGAACTCATTTGCTCTGAAAAAAAGGCACACTGGTCAACATTGTAATAAGCTCTGTGCATGAAGCTAAAGTATGTTGTCCAACACATGTTGAGCAATGCTGTAGTCATTTAAATTAGAAGTAGTGAGTGCTTGAACCTGAGAATGACAATGGAAATGAAAAGAAGACGATAGACCAAGAGACATTTTGAGCTTTCATCCATCAGGATTAAAAGACTAGGTAAACATACTAGTGAAAAAAGACTCGTAAGTCATTCTTTTTATTATTATTATTATACTTTAAGTTCAGGGGTATGTGTGCAGAACATGCAGTTTTGTTACATAGGTATACACGTGCCGTGGTGGTTTGCTGCACCCATCAACTTGTCACCTACATTAGGTATTTCTCCTGATCCTATCCCTCCCCTAGACCCCCACCTCCTGACAGGCCCCAGTGTGTGATATTCCCCTCCTTGTGGCCAAGTGTTCTCATTGTTCAGCTCCCACTTATGAGTGAGAACGTGCAGTGTTTGGTTTTCTGTTCTTGTGTTAGTTTGCTGAGAATGTTGGTTGCCAGCTTCATCCATGTCGCTGAAAAGGAAATGAACTTATCCTTTTTTATGACTGCATAGTATTCTATGGTATACATGTGCCACATTTTGTTTATCCAGTCTATCACTGATGGGCATCTGGGTTGGTTCCCAGTTTTTGCTATTGTGAATAGTGCTGCAATAAACATACGTGTGTGTGTCTTTATAGTAGATGATTTATAATCCTTTGGGTATATATGCAGTAATGGGATTACTGGGTCTAATGGTATTTCTAGTTCTAGATCCTTGAGGAATCACCACACTGTCTTCCACAATGGGTGAACTAATTTACATTCCAACCAACAGTGTAAAAGCATTTCTAATTCTCCACATCCTCTCCAGCATCTGTTGTTTCCTGACTTTTTAATGATCACCATTCCAACTATGAGATCATATCTCATTGTGGTTTTGATTTGCATGTCTCTAATGAACAGTGATGATGCACTTTTTTCATTTTTTTTTTGGCTGCATAAATGTCTTCTTTTGACAAGTGTCTTTTCACATCTTTTGCCCACTTTTTGATGGTCTTCTTTGTATTTTTCTTGTAAATTTGTTTAGGTTCTTTGTAGATTCTGGATATCAGCCCTTTGTCAGATGGATAGATTGCAAAAACTTTTCCCTCATTCTGTAGGTTGCCTGTTCACTCTGCTGATAGTTTCTTTTGCTGTACAGAAGCTGTTTAGTTTAATTAGATCCAATTTGCCAATTTTGGCTTTTGTTGCTATTGTTTTTGGTGTTTTAGACATGAAGTCTTCTCCCATACCTATGTCCTGAATGGTATTGCCTGGGTTTTCTTCTGGGGTTTTTATGTTTTTAGGTCTTACATTTAAGTCTTTAATCCATCTTGAGTTAATTTTTGTATAAGGTGTAAGGACGTGGTCCAGTTTCAGTTTTCTGCATATGGCTAGCCAGTTTTCCCAATACCATTTATTAACAACTCAAGCCCTGACAGTGAAGTGAACATTGATGTTTTCAGTAAAATTAAAAAAAAAAAAAAATTCAGAGGACTTACATTTTAGAACAGGAAAATACATTTTTTTCAAGAAGACATCTTAAGTTTCAGGTGGCATAAGGAAAGTGAAATGGAGATGCTCTCTAGGTACTTTGTTGAGGGTCAGGGAGAGTGAAGAAAGTTAAAGACTTAGACTCAGCAGTCACTTATCCATAGTTAACAAATAGGACTGTAAAAGTGGATGAAAGAAATGTGAAACTCTGAGAAGCCATGTAGCTAGGGGAGGGGAGATTTGGAACTAGCAATAAAAAATCGTGTTTTTCCTGTCTAGGCACAGTGGCTCACACCTGTAATCCCAGCACTTCGGAGGCCTAGGTAGGGGGATCACCTGAAGTCAGGAGTTCAAGACCAGCCTGACCAACATGGTGAAACCCCGTCTCTATTAAAAATACAAAAAGTAGTTGAGCATGGTTGCAAGTGCCTGTAACCCCAGCTACTCAGGAGTCTGAGTCAGGAGAATCACCTGAACCTGAGAGGCGGAGACTGCAGTGAGCCAAGATCACACCACTGCATTTTAGCCTGGGTGACAAGAGCAATAGTCCATCTCAAAAAATAAAATAATAATAAAATCATGTTTTTCCTAAGACTTAACCATTAAAACAAAATTCAAATGTAAAGCAAATGCTAATGTGGGGAAGAAGGAAAGACAGCATAATCCAGGCAGAGGCCACAACCACTGAGGAAACTGAGACTAGAGACAGAGAGGGAGGGAAAAGTCAATGCCTGAATTGCCTCTTGGGACTGAAGGGTTAGGGAGAGGCCGTCTTCTGACGACCTTTGTCTTTGTAGACCAAGTGAAATTTTTAATCTTTACATTAAGAGCAGTGAGAAGTCACATGTTTCTAAAAAAATAAAAAAATAAAAAGTTGGGAATATTTCTAGTACAGGGTGCTGAGTACATACCATAAGATGCTGTGCTGTTCTAATTCTGGAGCATGGTTGAGCTGCAGCATTGACTCAAGTCTGTTGTTGCTTTTCCAAATGTACCTTACAGGACAGTTACATGTGTCATGAATAAAATGCCTTTCTAGGTGTTCATCCTGAATCCACTCTTACTCATTGTGTTATTTCGAAAAACTTATTTAATTTCATGCTTCTTAACTTTGGTTTCATATTCGAACCATCTAAAAATACTAATGCTTGGCCCCACCTCCCACAGATTCTAAACTCAAGCACTGGTAATATTTTTAAAACATATTCAGGTGTTTCTAATGTGTATTCGAAACTGAGAACCAGGGACTGTCACTGAATGTTTCAGTTATTTATTTTGAAAATGGACTGATTATAATAATACCTAATACTTGGAGATGATATAAAATGAGGTGGCGTTTGGAAACACTAAGTGTAAGCTAGCCATGTATTTAAGTGTATATTATCTCTTGCCATAGTCACTTACTATAGTGATTCGAGTGCTAAAAAACACTCTCCCATGAGAAAGATCCATGAGGAAAGCTTTTTCTGTAGCTTCTGGCCTGGTACTTTAATTTGTAATGGTTTTCTTCCTTCAACCATTCATAGAAGGCCTGTGGTTTGATGTGTGGCAGGGTTTCCCTGCTTTCTGTTTATAGACATATTAAAATTTGTTTGCATCATTCTTTCCACATATGGGATACCCAAAAACTTTGTTCTTGCTCGTTTCTTGTTGAATATATATTTTTTCCCACCCTTTTACCCCACAATCTGTTGGCCTTCTTCACTTCCATGGCATGAAAACGCAAAACAAATAAATAAAACAAATAACAAAGAACAAAAAAAACTAATAGCAGCAAAACCAAAAATCTCCTCTTTTCTCTGGAGGATGGACATTTAAATACGAGAGTAAAAATTTAGAAATGTGAGTATAGTGATATTGATGTAATGCCTTACTTTAAAACTCAGTACAAATTGTGTTATGCAGAATAATAATAGAGCCAAAATTTTAAATGACATCACTACATTCTCCACATAAGTTTCTACATAGGGAACAGCATGCAGTGCTTTCTGTCTGAAGCTAGCGCTCCACCTCCATTCTAGAGTTCGTACATGATATACAACTTTGAACTTGGTCATCTGAGTAAAGTGTGCATTTTCTAGCCTGGCTTTGATTCCTGTATTGATTCACTGTTGAGAGGTTGTAACTCAGTTCCTTGGCTTCTCATTTCTATCTGTCATGCATTGTGATTCATCATTGCTTCCACATTTGAGGATAATTTGTTTTCTGTTATTTTGTACTTCCTCAAATGTTCTCTAGCTAAGTCATACATGTATGCATAGTATCTTTCTTAAGGCCAGAGACCATGTTGCTAGGATGATTCTGGGCTAACGGAACTGATCACAAGAGAACCACCATTTAAAAGAGCATAGAAGGCCTAAATTTAATTTTCTAATTCAGTTATTAACAGTTTTCTTTAACAAAGTTGACACATGTCTTCTCCAATGAGTAGATAATGCCTGTGTGACACAAATTAAAGTGATCAGGCTGCTGACCAGGCCTTTGCTTTTGTTTTTCACCACCTTTGGTCACTTTATTCCCATGATTATGCTGAGCTATGTTCCTTTCAGTACAATGCTTAGCCATAATCATAAACAGTCAATGATTTCTGTCACATGAAAGCAAAATCAAAAGGAAAATTTTAAACATGTAATTTTTTAAAAATATATGTTGTTATTACTTAGCTCTTTCAGAATAAGTGCTACATATAAGCATTGAATGTTTTGATTCTCTAATGCATCATTGAAGTTCATTAGATATATTTTACTAAATGAACATTAGAAATTAGATATAGAAATGCAGAATGGGATAAGGAAGTTGAAAATCTTAGCAGAGGCATTTTTCAGTTCATCGAGATAAGAACACCAGAATTTCATTGAAAGTCATATAAAAACATACAGTTTATTTAACTGTAACCTTTATTTTCCATTCTAACTTGAAAAACAGTGCTGCAGCTTTTCAACTAATGCCACCTGACAGGAGCAGCAGAAGTAAGTACCTCTGGCTTCCAAAATTATGACTTATTGTTTCAATGTAGAAAAATTCTTGGTGTGATTAACATTTACTGTTTTTACTAACAATATTTAGCTGAGTTCCACTGCAGGCACCAAAGCATTGCTTTAGGAGCTCTTTGAAAAGGAGATGATGTTCTTTTGTGTTTGTTTGTTTTTCCTTCAAAACACTGTACTATTCACAGTGCACTTACCTTCAAGTTTTTAAATGCGAGTTTGTTTGAAATGAGTTTGACCTAAATGGCTTGGTAAATGAAAGTGAGGAAAAGCTGTTTCAACTTTCTAGCACTTTCAAATGTTCCCATCTAACAGCTTCTGAATACACGGGTCAAAAAACACTTCAGTGGCCTAGGTAAAGACTGCAAGCAATGGAAAATGAAGTAACATTTGACAAACACCTTTTAGTGCTGGGCAGTTAACAGTGTTTTATAAGTCTGAGAATGACTATGTAAGTTAAATATGAGTAGCTCCATTTTTAAAATGAGGAAAATAAAATCCATTGAAATGTAAGTAACTTGTCCACATCACTCAAAGGCCAGTGGCCAAGTCAGAACTCAAAACTTTGTGCTTCTCATCACAGAGACCTTGCTTAGCAGGCATTTCTGTGTCAACTAGCTGGTCTAGCCACTCTTAATAAGGAGTAAGTGGTTTCTCACTCCACCCTCTGTATATTCAAGATGTTTTCCAAGAGATTTAAATTGATAAAAATTCACCCAAGAAACAATATGATGTTTTTTGTCTTTTTCTGCCTAAGGCCTTAAATCTTAATAGGATCACAAACCCAGAATGTAAAAAAAAAAAAAAAAAAAAAA
>NW_016809292.1:170732-191211 GCF_001698545.2 Rhinopithecus bieti | reverse complement strand
AAAAAAAAAAAAAAAAAAAAAAAACTGTACTGATCTCTCTTTCACGTATTTTGAGGCAATGATTAAAACAAATGATCTTTTCTATCCTTGGAATAGTACTATATCCCAAAGTAGTATTGTAAAACTCCAGAATGTTGGAGTTGAAAGAGACCTTAGAGATGATTTTATTTTTATTTATTTATTTATTTATTTATTTATTTTGAGACACAGTCTCTCTCAGCACCATCTCGGCTCACTGCAACCTCCATTTCCCAGGTTGAAGCAATTCTCCTAGCTCAACCTCCTGAATAGCTGGGATTCCATACATGCGCCACTATACCAGGTTAATCTTTGTATTTTTAGTAGAGACTTGGCTTTATGATGTTGGCCAGACTAGTCATGAACTCCTGACCTCAAGTGATTTGCCCGCCTTGGCCTCTCAAATTGCTGGGATTATAGGCATGAACCACCCTCTCAGGCCTCCATCTTCAACTCTAAATTTACATATGAGAAAGCTGGAAGCTGAGCCTCAAAAGAGCTGACAGGTAGGTTTCAATCTAGTCGTCAAGTTAAGTAAAATAGTTAGAATTGAAACCTAGGGATTGGAGTCCTTATCTCTGTGTTTTTTTCCACAACGCTATGCATAATCCTGCAACTGCAATGTTATGTTGCTTTCGCTTTATGTTCCTGTACATGTTTGCAGATATTTGTTGAATGTAATGTTTTAACACTCCTTCAAATAGTGAACCACACTTAACTTTTTTTCTCACTTGGGGATGTAAAAGGGAGTACTGAACAGGACCCTGTGTACTTGCATGCTTCTCAATTAAAGTAACCTGATTGTTATAGAAGTCTTATTGTTTTTACCAGGCTGAACATTGACTTGAGTTCATTTGAATGGTATATTTTAAGCATTGTTGTCTTTGGTCAATTAATATTTAATTATTGTCAGTTGACTTATCAATCTCATTGTCCTAAAATGTCCAAATATATACAAAGTATATTAAACTAGTAGAATAAAAAATTTTCTGTTACAAAGAAAAATTACTAAAATTACTCTATTTCTGTAGATGCTAATCCAGGACTCTGAGAGAGAGTTTCATTTTTATGTCCAATTACATTCACCTACCCATACATGTGTCCTTTTGGTAGAGAATAATTTTTATTCACTTTCTCAATGAATAGCAAATTGCATTTGAGGAAACAAATCTTCTCACCGTACAAAATTGAAAATTGCTGATTTCTCACTTACATAGATTTCTTAGAACATTTGATACTTTTTCTATTCCTTCCATGAGAAATAACATTGTAAATTGAGCTGTTAAACTGATTCATGCTTAGACCAGCAAAAAAGGGCAGTAAGCGGCTCTGAATCTTTCATAAATGCAGCAGAAAAGATTTCTGTCTGTGCTTACCCCTTACCCCTGCTATTTTATGTCATAATGCATCATCACATACTGATGTTTGCTCTTGTGCAAGTCAGCAAAAAGAAAAGGATTACATCGTGTATGCTGGCCCTTTTCCTTAAATTAACTATGTCACTTTTGATTTGTTGTGTTATTGAACCATGTTTCAGGCCTTTTTAACACTGACAACTATGGAGCTAATATACATAGTCATCCCCAGAGGTTTGCTATTTTGTCATCTGCACCCTGAACATTTTAAATATTTTTATTCAGATAAAATGGTCTTAAAATAATCTAAAAGAATGCTCAACAGGGAAAGACATTGATAATGTGCAATGTAAACCGAGGGTTTGGGGTGACGCTGTCTTGTGGAAATTTTGGTAGTGAGTGGAATTATTCTACAAATTCAGTTCTAAAACAAAATTTTAAAAAATGAATATTAAATGGCCTTAGGTAGTACATAGTCTTAATAATCATTTTCATTCTCATGTTTGTTTTCTGATAGCAAGGTCCAATAATCAGTTACATTTTGCCTGAAACTTCACTGATAAAGAATTCACTGCCTTCGTGGATGTTTCTGATACTCAAACCTCTCTTCATGGTGTTCACATTTTCCAAATGTGGTTTCATTTTTATCTATTGATCCCAAAATATCACCTGGAAATACTAAATGAAGGAATGATGTACTTACTAAATACATTTGTGCAATATACTGTGAACAGGTAGTCTTATATTTCATTAGGCTTAATCTAGCAGAGAAGAAACAATATAATTTTTCTATTTAAATAGATTCATTTATTAAACTTCTATTGAGTTACAACTCTCCTTTAGGCTCTCGGATAAGTCCTGGGTATTCAAAGGGAAATAAGATGTGGTTCTTGTTCTCACAGAGTTCACGGTCTAGTGAAAAGACCGAAAAAAGGTAAGAGTGGAGTGATCTGTCACACACTTGCTAAGTGACGCAGCACAAGTGTGTTTGCCTGTGTGTTTGTGTTAGAAGAGATAATGTTATTTCAAGGCCTTACCATAGGTGAAATCAGCAAAAGCTGGTTTCCAGTTAAGAGGTTGATGTGAAAATCTACATTACAACATTTATGAACTAATTAAGATAGTAGCTATTTTGTGACATTTGACATCGTGAATTTTAGAATGTTTTAGGTGCTGTGACATATATAGTCTGAAATCTTCAAATATGTCAGCTAGTAATATAAGAAAATTAAGAAGCAATGCTTCTGTTACATAGAGTAGAAATAATATCTTTGCTATTTCTTGGAGTTAAATTAACTGTGGGAAGGTTAAAATGACATTAAATAAAATTGTGGATACGTGAATCAATTGTGAAGAAGAAATAAAGATAATTTTGTGAAAAGAGTGTTAGTATTTAAATGGCTACTAAATCAGGCCTTAAAATACATTTTCCTGAAAATATGGTCACTTAAGGTTGTGTTTATATCAATTGAGAATTGATTATGTTAAAACTGAAATTTATTTAATTTTACAGTCAAGTTACAGATTTAATTAAAACATTTTGAGATTAGAAGGAAAATGGGTATGTATTTTTCTCATTTACTAATCTATTGTTTAGGTAGTCAAAAATAACCCACACATGGAATGTGACATAGCCTCTACTGCTTTTATAGAAAGTAACTGAAAAAGAAAACTTTTGTAGGTTAAACCTAAGACCCAGTAGTTTAATGTCTAAATGACAGATGATTATGAAAAAAGAAGCATGTGCTCTCTTCTCTCTCTTCCTTTTCCTATTCTCACTGTAACTCAATGTAGTTGCTTTGTTCGAATTTGAAATAAGCTGTTTTCTAATAGAGGATGTTATGGATAATCAATCACATGGGGAAGAAAAGAAGTGCTTAATATGGCTTGTGAGCATTCTCCAAGTTTGCTGAAATTATTTGTACAGGAGAGTGACATGATCTTTCTGTCTTGCTCATGGAGGAGGTTTCCTAGTGGGAAATTAGTGATGAAAATAAAATACCAAAATTTCAAATCATTTGTGTTTCTAAAAGCTGAAATAACTTCAATTTACACACCAAGACAAAGTAAGGCAAAGAAATCTTTATAAATGTGCCTTTTTTTTCTTCATAGCATTCATAGCTCTAATGCATTTACAAGATGTTAAATCACATAGTTTTAAAGAAATCAGATTGAAATGGGAAACAATTTTCTAACATATTTGAATCTACTTCCAGAACTAATGTAGACACTCCCCAGAAACTTTGTATATCAATTTAGCTATTAATGGAAGTTGACATGCATTCACTCAGGTTGGTGCATTGCACCAGTGCTGATTGTACCAGCTACATGGGGGAAACATGAAGAAAACCAGTGATTAAGATTTGTTTTGCCTGAATAACTTTTTACAGTCCTTCCCCATATTATGACTCAGTGAAAGTATATGAATTCCTGATTAAAACTGGCGTTCAGCAGTACAAAGTCTGCACAAAATAAGGAAGTAAACTATTTCAGCATCTCAATATTGAAACATTGACAGTACTCAATAAATAAATGTCGATGGAATGAATGAAGAGGTAATTAGACAACTAATACTAAAGTAACACAAAATTACATGATAAAAATTTACCAGGGAGGTGGAGCATACACCAATAATTAATGTATCTGCATTGTTATTGCGATACTTTACTAACATATTATCATCCATCTCAAATAAACAAGTTGTTACTTATTGAATGAACCTCATTCATTAAGTAAGACTCTTTAAATAGTTGGCACTTCTAGATGCAATCATAAACCCCACTCAGGGTCACTAAATATATGCTACACTGTTCTATGGTCAACATGGTTATGCTAGAAATTGTAGTTCCTAGGAGCCTCTTTTCTGTATCATTTTAACTTATAAAGAATTACTAAATGGGAAGCAGCAGTGAAGAAATGGGTATTAGGTTTGAGATGAGCATATTGTCTTTGAAATACACATAGGGTGACACAGATATTTCCCAATTTGTCTCTGCTCTTAACTGCTCTGCATCCAACTCTACTTTCTGACTGTTAGCTATGGTAAGAGCAAACCAAGTTCATTCCCCAAATGATTTGATGCAAACTTAGGAAGTAAGGTAACCTCAAAGAGCAAAGAGCCAACATGATTCCACAGACTTCTACACCAGCCCCATTGATGGTGCTGCTACTCTAAAAGCTAGATGTAATGAGCATCGAAATATTCCATGCAATTCTATTTCTCCAACCTCTTTTGGGGGGCCTTTATTTCCCTGAATCCTACTTCAATAGTGTAACATCTGACTCCATTACCAAACTCATTGGTTCATAGTTCTTATCATAGTTCTGCTTTTCTTATTTTATCCAGTCTAAGATTATCACAATGATATCTCCCATCTTCATGCTCAAGAAGGTGGAAACCATTTATCTGCTCTCTTGAATCAGAGTCTAGGAGTTGGGCCTATGACTGCTTTGACCAACAGAATAGGAAGAAAGGAATGCTGTGCCATTTTCAGGCCCAAGGCTTAATTGGCTTGGTATATTTTGATTTCTCTTACAGAACACATGCTGTAGAGAAGCCAGGCTCCATATAAGAATCCTGACTACTCTGAGACTTCCATGCTGTGCAGAAGACCAAGCCAACTGTATGACAAATAAATGTTAAGAAAAAGAGCTGATCAACCAATTCAGAATCACTCCAGCCTTCCCAGCTGGGGTCCCAGACACTTGAACTGGTCCAGTTCATCCAAATTTCTCACCATTCTGGACCCAACTGACATTTGATAGCAACTGCGTGTGATATTTGGAGCAAGAACTTCTGTCTGAGCCCAGTATACTCAAAGATCCATGAGAGACAATAATATATGATGTTTTAAAATATTCAGGCTTGGAATTTCTTCTTAATGTAATATTAAATAACAAAAGGAATGAGTTACAAGTGTTGTATTCTTCCTTGGTACCCTGTTTTCACCACTGTAGCTCATTCGATAAGGAATTCAGCAACTGCTAAGTGAAGTGGAGCAACCCATTCGAAGTACAATACATTGTTTAACTTTTAATAATTTCATTGCTGGGTTTACTTTCATAATACTTTCCATAATAATTTCATTGCTGGGATCATTTGCTGTGCAAGATTTACAAGCATTATTTAGACTACAGTGCCACAAAAAACAGAAACTATTTCTTAAAGCCATAAATGACTGAGGTCCTATAGGCAAAAAAAAAAAAAAAAAAAAGATATTTTAACAAAGAATATGCACTGTGTCTCCAAATTTTGTTATAAATACATTTTATATTACCATGTTTTATATTATCCAATACCATCCAGAAAGTGTGTTAATTTTTATTTACCCCTTTATGTTTCTTGACAGTTGGAGAAGGCTGGAGGAATGTGTGACTCAGAGACTTCTGCAACAAGAGTTTCAGCCTTTCGGCAATTACTTAAAACTTACTTGAAATTCACTGTTGATGAGACTTTGTTGGTACTACAGGGCAGAAAGGAGTCTCAGTAAAGTAGTTATTGCACAGAAATTTACTTCGGTGGTGGTAATTCTTGCAACGATAAGACAAAATTTTGAGTTCCTCGTTTACTATTTATCAGTATTTTATGTTTGATTTAATAAATTACTTAATCTTTGAGATTTAGTATGCTGTACGTAAAATAGAGACTGAATCCTACAATAGTTTTTTTATTATTCTTTCTTTTTAAAATTCCTTCCTTCTTCCTCCCTCCCTCCTCCTCCTCCTCCTCCTCCCTCCTCACTTCCTTCCCTTCTTCCTTCCTTCCTTCCTTCCTTCCTTCCTTCCTTTTTTCCCTCCTTCCTTTCTTTTTTCCTTCCTTCCCTCCCTCTCCCCTTCCCTCCCTCTCTTCCCTCCCTTCCTCCCTCCTTTCTTTCTTCTTCCTTTCCTCTATACCAAAGAGTGTGGTACCCAAAAAATTCTCAGTGAAAATTAATACCCTTTATCTCTTAACTCCCACTGTAGCTCCACACTCCTCCTCTTCCACCTTACTCCATTTCTGTTTTTTTCTTTTTTAATCTTTTCTAGCTACATTCAGATTTCCGGTTTTCTAATTCAATATTGTATAATACTGTATCTGTTTCTTTCTGAGTATGAACAACTGCTATATCCTAACTATGCATTGACTTTGACATCTTCTACCTTTCTCCGTATGATAATAGCTAAGATTAAGTGAACACTTATTACACGTGAAGCATTACCTTAATGCAGGTATTATTAATATGGCTGTTTTACAAATGGGAGTTTCAAGGACAGAGAGTGACTAATTTCACATAAGTCAGAAAGCTAATAAGGGAAAGAGTGTTTTGGACTAATTAAATTAGTCAGACAGCATCTCCTTCCTAAGAGCAGGGCTTTAAAACTTTTAATAAAAAGTCAAAATTTACACTTTGTTTATGCCAGTGTTTCTCAAAATGTGCTCCATCATCAACTCTATCAGAATTTTCTTAAATGCTTCTTAAAATACAGATTCTTAGGCCCCAAACTAGTAATGGATATGAGAAACTTGAGGTTTCTGTGGAAAAGTCCAAGCCTTTCATAGAATTTCCCAGTGATTCTTGGAACAAAAATGTTTGAGAGCCATTGTTTATAGTTGTTTAAACATAACAATGGGCCACACCTTTCTTTTTTTTTAATATTATAAGGCCCAGGGCTGTAAAAATAAATGCGATAGTTAGGGTTTGCATTTAGTCCTTCCCCATTCTTATATCCCTATGATTCTGAGGTGTTTTCTACTCCACATTCACCATGGTTTTCTATAATTATTGATTCAGTAGACTGCCTTTCTCATAATTATTTACTGTTTAACAACAGCATATTTAATAACAGAACTTTTGTATCTCCTTTCTCCAAATTCATATGTTGAAGCCCAAATATCTAGTACCTCAGAATAAGACTCTATTTGAAGGTAGGCCCTGTAGAAAGGTACTTAAGGTAAAATGAGGTCATATGGGTGAGCCAAAATCTAATAGGGCTGATGTCTTTATAAGAGGATATTAGGACACAGGCAACACAGATTGAGGGTAAACACAGACTGAGGATGTAGTGGCACATTCAGTAGGTGGCCGTTTGCAAGCCAAGTTGAGAGGCCTCAGTAAAAAAGAAACCTACCAACACCTTGGTCGGGGACTTATAGTCCACCAAACTATTAGCAAATAAATTTCTTGTGTAAGCCACCTAGCATGTGGCATTTTGTTATGGTAGCCTTATCAAACTCATACAATAACTAATTATATGTGTGCATGTGTGTCTATAGATACACACATATAAAATGTATAATATATAATGTGTATCATATGTACATATGTCTATATGTCTGTATATATGTATATAATGTGTATATGTATATGTGTATATGTGTGTATATATGTATATGTGTATAATATAATATATTATATATTTTATACATTAATATATAATTATATATAAATATATATTTATATGTATTTTGAATATATACACTTTTATATTAAATTGAAAAAATTATAATATATAAATATATATATAGAAACTCATACAACTATTATAAGTGTGCATATATATTACATACATTTAATTATATATAATCATATATATACATAAAATTTCTGTTTAAAGTAATTTAAGCTATGGATGAACAGATGGAAAATTTGGTACCTTTTACATTATTTCTGTGAGCTTCTGTAATGTATCTGTCCCTTGTAACATAAGTTGAATCTTCCTTTGAGTCTTGTTCCATACAGTCATTCAGTTATATTAAAAACATATAGAGTTGTTTCCATATATGCTATATTCAGTGACAAAATACTAGTAGAAACCTGAATATTGACACAGCCTTTCTCCGTTATGTTTTATACTATTCAACATTCTACTTAATAGCTATTCTCTTCTATCTTTTCTGCCTCTGCTGGACACTGAATATACGGAATTCCTTTGAAATAACCAGATGTGTTCGTGAAATAGCAAAGTATAATAGATTAGATTATTGTTGCTAAATACTCAATTATTCCCCACTTGCAGAGAAGAATATTGTCTTTGGCCCATTAATGTTATTAAACATTTTTTTTCACTGGTCTATAGGGAATGAAAAAGAGGACCCCACTCTTGGCAATAATTTCTGAATTCTACATTGCCCAAATGACCAATTATTTATTCTCACTCATGAATCCCCAAGTAAATTTGTGATTAGTTAATATAGTCCGACTTAGCTGGGAGGCTGATTTCATACTTTGTTGGGTTTCTTGCCATTTTTTGGAAGATTTTGGTGCTTAATATTTATTATTAATACATTAAAGTTAATATTGTATTTAATATTTATTACAAATTTATGTAAAATATATGTAATTCCTCAAATCTACATATGCCTAAAGAATATTAATTTGTAACATCATTCCACAAAATTTCATCAAATTTGAAATATTCACATTTATGAAAATACTCAGTTATTCAAAAAGTCAAGAAGACTCTAAATTCATTTCAAAAGATATTTATATTCTTTATAGAATTACATCATGCTATGTAATATTGAAAACTTTAAAAACAAAACCCTAGATTTAAGTTGTCTTAAAGAGTTAGAGTGGTGGATAAAATAAATAACATAATTTTATCTTAATGCTTAGAAAACATGGGAAATAAATAATGGCTTATCTGCTAAGAATGAATACAAACAAGATTTGAAATAAAAGTAAGCAGTAATATGGTTTTGAATACAAAATTAAAACAATGTTAATATTCAAAGACAATTTTATTTTTGTTGATATGCATACACTTAGAATTAACATAAACTGAAACAGTACACAATGATAGTACCATAGTATAATGAATTCAGGGTAGATAGATGTGACTGTAAGAGTTTATAAATTTTAATGGATAAAATATGTGAATTCAATTGTTCATTTATTTGCTATTTCATTTAACACATAATTATTGACTCTCACTTTCTTGTGGTACTGTTTCAGGCCCCTGGGATCTGCAGTAACAACATAACTAAATTACCTGGCCTCGTGGAGTGCACTTTTTAGTGGGGTAAAATAGAAAATGAGTAGATAAATAAGACAATGTCAGCCATTGTCATGGCTTTGAATGGTAAGTTGTGCGGGAACATTAAATTGTTTTAATAATTGAAAAAATCAGATTTAATATCTAACTTTTTCATAATTACGCTGAATTAAAAGCAGATCTTCTAACTATGGCAATAACATCCCTGCAACATGCTTTAGCTTTACCAGTGCAAGTTTATGGGTCTTATAGATTTCATCTGACATTTAAATACGCTCATTGTAAAACAGGTAACACTTGTTATTAAAATGTTGCATTATGTGGAATGTACAAAAGTGTTGTCAACCTTATGTCATCAATAATTACATTTTCTGAGAATTAAGTAACTCCAACTATTCTGTATGGTAAAAATAGCTATGACTGGGAGGATGAAACAAGCAGGAACAGAAAAGAAAATGTCTTACAGCTGGTTTCTTATAGCTTTTAGTTTTTTATCTCGTTTTAGTCCCATTACTATTGTTAAACTTGATGAGCGCTGATATACAAGAATATTTCTTTAATTGAAATTGTCCCATATAGGACCATATAACTGCTGTCAAACAAAATATCTGTGTGTTCTGTATTAAAACCAAAACAAGATGTTTTATGGGACTAACAAAAATGTATTAAAGAATCACATACATGCCATAAATATATTCAGAGTTAAAAAATAAGACAGGTCTATTGCATGCTTACTTACTATATCAAAATTTTATCATATGGGCAAAAATAGGCATCAAATTACCTTTACCATCTGTAGTCAACCCCTAAAAGTATGTGAAAAAATTCACAAGTTAATTCATATTTAAATAGAATATATCCTCCTCTCATATTCCAAGAAAATAATATTTTCAAAACAAGTTATCTTCATGTCTATTCAGTTATCAAAAGTGCTTTGTTTTTTATTCTACATAAAATTTTGATGGAATAGTGTCATTTACTAAATGTTTTTGTAAAAGCCTGCCTCTGGCAAGGAGCAATTTAAGCACAAAGGATACAATGAAATCTTAATATGTGTCACTAATCAAGGATGTACACAGGCAATCTGTTTTTGAGAAGAACTGGTATAAACAGTTTGTTGCCTTAGGAAGACAGCAATATGACCTAAATTAATATGAATTACCACAACATCATCAGAAAAACTGCCTTGTAATCCAAACATTTCTAACTAGAACCCAGAGGTTCAGTCCATCCAACTGTTATGCTGTGTATACTCAGATTTATTCTCTTTAAATCCATTTAAACAGCAATAATTGTTCTTTTAGCTTCCCAAATTACTTTGCCCATGTTCCTTTTGTGGTTGGCCTGTGGTGCTTTAAACATTTTTCAGAGGAAACTGTAAAATGCAGAAAGTATGTGTGTTAAGTTTTGTTTAAAATTCTGTTAAAAATCAGTATTATTTTAAGGACAAGGATATAATTAAATATTTTTAATTACTATAAACTACAGGATACTCTCCTAAAATTGTTCTTCTATTCTTTCAAATACTTTGTATGTGTATAATCATATAACTTTCAGCACTTTAAACATCGTTCACATTGACCATCCATTTAGTGGTTAGATCTCTTTATGTTAAAAAGCTGTTATTTGTTAAAATCGTTGATAAAATATTTGTTACAATTCTAGAATATTGGGGATTATGGGACACCTAGAATTAGTCTTGCAGCTCATTGTTTTGCCATATGGATGTGTGTTTAACAATTTCAGATAATAGTAAATTTTTATTTAAAAAGTAAATTGAATTTTAATAATATTAAAAATAACTTTTAAAAAGATTTAACAAATGATCAATAATTCATAGGCATTAGAATGCTTCCTTATTATTAGAATGAGGAAATGTTATTAGGAAACAATCATTCCTTATTTCATTAGCTAAGGTGATTTCTCTAGTATACAATTCCTAGTGTCATATTTATCTTGGATTTAAGACTTTTCATTTTGCTTTACATTTCTTCTTCTTTCTTTTCCCATCCAGACAAGAGTTCCTCCCAAATATGACAAGCTAATCACACCTCTAATGATTTCATAATTGTGATAAGCAATAAACACCTACTCTTAAGTTTATATATTCTAAAAGATTTTAAAATAAATGTTGTGGATGCCTAACTGCATTCTTTGCTTTACTTAATCTTACTATATTTTAATATCAGGATTTAGTATATGTGTTTGCTCCTCCAAAACATAAAAATGCATCCTATCTGAGAATCATAATATGTATCTGTTTTAATTCATCTTTCCTTTCTATAGCCAGTGTGTAACATGGTCTTATGTTTAAAAAAGATCACATAGAGCAGTGGTCCCCAACTCTTTTGGCACCAGGGACCAGTTTCATGGAAGACAATTTTTCCATAGACGGGGGCGGGAGGTTAGCTTCAAGAAGATTCAAGCACTTTATATTTATTGTGTACTTTATTTCTATTATTATTATGCTGTAACATATAATGAAATAATTATACAACTCAACATAATGTAGAATCAGTGGGATCCCTGAGCTTGTATTCCTTCAAATAGATGGTCCCATCTGGGGTGATGGGAGACAGTGACAGATCATCAGGCCTTTAGATTCTCATAAGAAGCACACAACCTAGATTGCTTGCATGTGCAGTTTACAATAGGATTCACACTCCTAAGAGAATCTGATGCCATAGCTAATCTGACAGGAGGCAGAGCTCAGAAGGCAATGCAAGCGATGGGGAACAGCTGTAAACACAGATAAAGCTTCGCTCACCTCCTGCTGCTCACTTCCTGCTGTGAGGCCCAGTTCCTAACAGGCCATGGACCTCCTTTATATCAGGGATCCATGGCCCAGGGGCTGGGAACCCAGGTTATAAAGGATATATAAATGAATAAGTAACTGAACCAATGAGGAAATGAATCAATGAATACAAAACCAGACAAAAGTACAATATTGTCTTTAAATTTTATTTACATCTGTGTCACTTTTAATTATATATATGTGTGCATGTGTGTATGTAGATGTCTGCACTTAGTACACCAAAATAAACGTTAACATAAGTTATTATATTTTATCTCAAAATATTTCAATTGTTTTCATTTATGTTTTTAATGGATTTATGCTTTTTTGAATCTTATTAAGCTTACTTGAGCTGTAAAGGAGAAAATATGTTGCTTGTATGACCACTATCATCAACAATTATATATTTAATATCTTATATGTCCTTAGGCAGTTGAAGATGCTAATAATGGATGAACTGACAAAATGACCTGTCTCTTCAATCTTCTGTCTACTCCTCTATTCCCTAATCAACACATCATATTTTCTCCACAGAGCAAATAAGATGATTCAGAAAGAAGACTTTCTTTGTAAACTTTTATCACAAACTAGAATATATGATTTTGTATTATCTTTTTTTTTCCTTCTCTGAACTCTAGGGAAGATGGATATTGAATTGACAAGACATGCACTTTAGGGATCAAGACATAACTAAGCTGGATTATATGCCTCTGGAGAGTACTTTGATTATACAATTTGATTACCTTTCAACTTGAATCTCCCAATCCACATTTTATCTAAATTAATCTTTCCTGATGGGCAGCTCATTTGGACTTAATCCTACTGTTTATTCTGCCAAAGTCACATATTTGAAATATTTCAGGGTTTTAAGTTTCAAAGTATTAATTATATCTTGAAAAATCTTAGAACTCCATTCTTTCTCTACAACTAAAAGCCGTTATTTAAAATGGCCTTATTTTGAGGCCTTTTAATTTAAAAGATTTTCACTAATTAATACATTCTACAATGAATGGGTCATTTATATCCTGAATATGCCCAGAGTACATTTAATCTTGAGAATTATAAATTGCTATTCTTTCAGTTGGTATTTACCAAATAATAACTACATTTCATGCATTATTGTTTCTGGCTTCTTTTGAAATGTTTTAATTAGATCACAATAACATTGTTTAAATTAAATTTAAGAGGTATCTTAGTCACTTTTTAATTCTTAAGAGTCATTTGAAATAAAGATCTTAGGATATAAAATTCTAACCAACATACTGCTTTCCTCTTGTCGGTTTTGCAAGCATACATTATTAAGGTAAACTGGGTTCTCAACTGCAGGGCTATTAAGTCCTCGGAGAGCTGGAGAACTGACATGCTCTCTGTCTGAGTGATTTCCTCTCTCAAGTCCACAGAGAGAAGTCAAGGACCTTAAGCAAAACTTACTGTTCAATTTCCATCTTGTGAGAGGATGTTAATATACGTATCCACTACATAAGAGTTTGCAATCCAAATATATAGACTATTTTTCTATGCTTTGAGTACTTCAGCTAATCTTCACTGTTGTCTACTTTATGCTCCTTTTATTGAGGTCTAAATTTTCTATGGGGGTTACTATGCAATGGCTAAGAGACATCATATATGGGCATTGTATTTATTTATTCTCTAAGTTAGTTTGGTAGTAAAAACTGTTTTATAATATCTTAAGATTATAGAAAATTTATCAGAAAACACAATGCTCAACAAAATTCAAAACATTTCTAATAGAAATTTTACTTAAGAGTTTTGCCAAGACAAAAAATTCAGAGGAGTACATTAGGTCTTAAGAATATTTCACATGAAATATATAATTTACATAGAAAAACAGAACAAATGGCTTTATTCCAATAGCTTTTGGGAACAGGCCCCCAAATCTGGCCATAAACAGGCCCCAAAACCGGCCATAAACAAAATCTCTGCAGCACTGTGACATGCTCGTAGTGGTCATAGTGGTCATGATGCCCATGCTGAAGGTTGTGTGTTTACCAGAATCAGGGCAAGGAACACCTGGCCCATCCAGGGTTGAAAACCACTTAAGGCGTTCCTAAGACACAAGCAATAGCATGAGTGATCTGTGACTTAAGGACATGTTCCTGCTGCAGATAACTAGCCAGAGCCCATCTCTTTGTTTCCCGTAAGGAATGCTTTTAGTTAATCTGTAATCCATAGAAACAATACTTATCACTGGCTTGCTATCAACAAACATGTGGGTAAAACTCTGTTAGTGGCTCTCAGCTCTGAAGGCTGTCAGCCCCCTGATTTCCCGATTTCCCACTCCACACTCTATTTATGCGTGTGTGTCTTTACTTGCTCTAGCGCCACTGGGTTAGGGTCTCCACGACTGAGCTGGTCTCAGCAAACAGCTTTATCCCATTTTGTTAGAAAGTTTGGAAGAGATGATGCATGTAAGTTTGTTTCCATAGAAAAAAAGTGTTAAGATGTGGCTGGGTGCTGTGGCTCACGCCTGTAATCCCAGCATTCTGGGAGTCCAAGGCAGACAGACTGCCTGAGGCCAGGATTTCAAGACTGCTGAAACCCTGTTTGTACTAAAAACACAAAAAAATTAGCTGAGAGTGGTGGCGGGTATCTGTAATCCCAGCTACTTGGGAGGCTGAGGCTGGAGAATCGCTTGAATCCAGGAGGTAGAGGCTGCGGTGAGCCAAGATCACACCATTACATTCCAGCTTGGGCCAAAAGAGCAAAACTCCATCACACACACACACACACACACACACACCCAAAAAAAAAAAAAAAAAAAAAAAGAAAAAAAGGAAAAAAGGTCCAATCGAACATCTCATTTAAAAAAAATCCAGTTGGCCTCTCAACAGTAAAAATTTACCTTGTTAGAGTCCCTTAGATTTCAGACTATCCAATGTGATTCTCTTTATTTTTATTTACTCAGCTAATGACAAATCTGCTATTCATGCATGTTATGCATGTTTCAAGTGTCATAGTGATATACAGATACATAATTTTATAGCATTATCACCTCATAAAATGTGTTGCAAGGAATAAACACATAAAAGTGTCCAGCATGGATTAGTAAAGACTCATTAAATGTTAGCTATGATTAAAACTTATATTTTATTTAAATAGACCTGAGACATTGCATACACAATGAAGCCTATATAAAACTTTGCGTTTCTCTTTTTGCCTTGGCTACCAGGAGGTGAAATTTTTTTAAATCATAGCAACTTGGTTCGATGAAATGTAGATGAGACTTAATTTTCTAAGCTACCAGGCATTGTATGAGTCTCTCTTTTAAGAAAAATTAATTCCCTGATTGTCTCTAGTCAGAGTTTTGAGGTAACTCACACTGTGGTTGCAAACTGATGCTGGGACGAAGAGTAGAGACTGAAACAGTGGTACATTGTTTGGGGAAAAGCCATAGCAGAGGAGATATAATTTGAAGTAGTGCCCAGAGTTTAAGCAAGAACAAGTTGAATTTTAACCATCAGGAAAATATTGCACTCTCATGAGTGATTTTTTTTTTAAATCAAAAAGAGTCAGAAATCCAGTAGAAACTGGGATTCATTGAAAAGTAAAATGATGTAAGAGTAAAGAAAATGGTTTTAAACTTTTGCTGTACTGTGAATTAGAATGGAGGCTCAAGACTCTTTTTATTAATTTGCAGCATATAAGGAGATCATTTTATTCAAATACTAATCATTATGTACCTAATGTCAAATTTTATTCTCGCTACCCCTCTATCATTTCCATACCTTCTTTGAAAGTGTAGGCATTATCTTTACATGTAACCTGTGATTCAAGAATTATATTATAGCTAGACCTTTTACTTTAAATCAACTACAACCCGTTTAAAATGTAAGCATGGTATAAATAATAAAGTAAAGTAAAAGTAAGTTAACCGTGTTACATGGCCATGAAAAAGCTAATGTAAATTCTCAGCATAGTAGATTGGTAGCATCAATAATAGAAACCGTTTATTCTCTACCAGTTAGACCACAAATAAAGTAATGAAGTCATTTATGGATACTGTGTTTTCAATAAGACAATGTTAAGCTAGATATGATATGCTATAAAAAGTAGGTTAGCGAGTTTTATAATATTGCCCTATGTAAATCGTTGATGTACCTGAGGCAGAGACAACGTAATAGATAATTAGAGGCTCTTGGGTGGCACCTTGAATATTCAGGATAGTATTAATGTATTGCAATGGTAAAGAGAAGAAAAGCGCCACAAGGGTCTTAGAGTGAGGCAGCCTAGGTAAGCATTCTAGGGCTGCCACCAACTTTTGCCTGATCCTGGGCAAGTCACTTCATTATCCTGAGCTTTGGTTTATTGAACTGTAAAATGAAGAGAGTAAAATATGGCTAACTCACGGCATGATATAAGAATGAAATAACTTTATATATGTTTTCATATATAATTGTTTGAAAGTTCATGTGAGCAGTATGCAATGCGTACCATCTATTTTTATTCAATTTTAGTCAGGGATACTGTTGAGTCACTTGTGGTAAACGGTTTAAATATTATCTAAGTTGTATCTCTTTTGTAGATTTTATGATGGGAAATTTCTAAAATTGTAATAAGAAAATGACAGAAATTAGAATAACGGAGGCTTGATATTTGAAAATCTGTTTCCCCAAGACTAGCTAAGCAGGGAGAATTCCAGGTATTCTGACAACTCAGAAGGGGAATGTGAAATTTCCTGATTGAGTGAATAGTCATCAATATCATGTAGCACTGCCAAATGTAAAAATCAGGCACATTACTGAAAACAGAAATTCAGAATATTGTCAGTGATTCTTGACCTTGAATACATACTAGTTATCATTGGGGAAGTTTTTAAGAAACACACATACACACACGTATGCACGCGCACACACACACACACACACACACAGACACACACACACACACACACACACACACACTGGCTTAACTTCTACTATCCAGAAATTTGAATTTATTTTTCAGGAATGAAACCTGTGACATTGTGTATCCATCTTTACAAGTGATTCTATTAGAATTTAAAACCACTAGACTATGTCAAAGAGAAATTTGAATTTAGTGAGACACAGAAGATGATGAGAAGCAGAAAGAGAAGAGCTTGAGGTAGAATTTAGTTCTAGAGCAATTATGAATAGAGCTGCTATAAATATTTGAATATTTGGATATAGGCTTTTTGTAGACATAAATTTTCAGCTCCTCCAGGTGAATACCAAAGAGCACAATAGTTGGATCATATAGTAAGAGGATATTAAGTTTTGTAAGAAACTAACAACCTGTCTTCTATAGCGGCTGTTCTATTTTGCTTTCTCATTAGCAGTGAATGAAATTTCCTGTTACTCCACATCTTTAATAGTATTTGTGTTCTGGATTTTGGTAATTATAATAGGTGTGTAATGGTATTTTACTGTCAAATTTTCATTACCCTAATGACATATGATGTGGAGCATCTTTTCTTATGTTTATTTGCTATTCTCTCTATATTTTTGTTGTAGTGTCTGTTAAGGTGTTTGGTCCATTTTTTGGTTAGGTTGTTTGTTTTCCCATTGTTGAGCTTTAAGAGTTACTTGTATATTTTGAAAAATAGTCCTTTATTAGATGTGTCTCTAATTAGACCTATCTAATTAGATCTATCTCTAATAGATAATAGCAAACATTATCTCCCAGTCTGTAGGGTGTCTTTTTATTATCTTTCACTAAACATAAATCTTGATGAAGTCCAGCATACCATTTCTTTCTTGCATGGATTATGTTGTTGATGTTTTACCTACAAAGTTATCACCAAATCCAATGTTATGTAGGTTTTCTCTTGTGTTATATTCTAGTTTTATAGTTTTGTGTTGTACATTTAAATCTGTGATTCATTTTGTGTTAATTTTTTGAGAATAAAGTCTGTATCTGAATTCTTTTTTTGCATGTGAAAGCCCAGCCATTCCAGTTTCATTTGTTAAAAATACTACCTTTCCTTAATTATGTTGCTTTTGTGCCTTTCTAAAAGATCAATTGACTATATTTTGTAGGTTGATTTTGTGTTCTGTATTTTGTTCCACAGATTTGTCTATACCTTCACCAATGCCATACTGTTTTTATTACTATAGCTTTATAGTACTTCTTGAAATGACATGGAATTAGTCCTCCAATATTTTTCTTTTTTAATACAGTATAGGCTATTTTAATAACTTATTATTTGCCTCTTCATATTAACTTTAGAATCAGATTGTTGATATCCACAAATAACTTGCAGGGATTTTAACTGATCAAGTCAGGAAGAACTAAATCTTGACAATCTTGAATCTTCCTATACATGGACCTAGAAATCCTGAATTTTTTTTTTTTTAATTTTATTCCTTTTTTTTTTTTTTTTTTTTTGGAGACGGAGTCTTCCTCTGTCGCCCGGGCTGGAGTGCAGTGGCCAGATCTCGGCTCACTGCAAGCTCCGCCTCCCGGGTTTACACCATTCTCCTGCCTCAGCCTCCTGAGTAGCTGGGACTACAGGCGCCCACCACCTCGCCCGGCTAGTTTTTTTGTATTTTTTAGTAGAGACGGGGTTTCACCATGTTAGCCAGGATGGTCTCGATCTCCTGACCTCGTGATCCTCCCGTCTCGGCCTCCCAAAGTGCTGGGATTACAGGCTTGAGCCACCGTGCCCGACCTTGATTCCTTTTATCAGAGTTATGTAGTTTTCCTCATATAGATATAACACATATTTTGTTAGGTTCTTATAGTATTTATTTTTGGAGATATGCTAATGCAAGTGATATTCTGTTTTTAGTCTCTAATTCTAATTGTGCATTGATGGCATATAGGAAAGTGATGGACTTTTGTAAATTAACCTGGTATCCTGTAATCTTAATATAATTGCTTATTAGCTCTAAGTCTTTGTTGTTGATAATGATTCTTTTCAGAGACAATGTCTTTAGAGACAATGTCTTGCTGTGTCTCCCAGGCTGGAATACAGTGGTGCAATCGTAGCTCACTACAGACTCAAATTCCTAGGCTTAAGTAGACCTCCCACCTGTGTCTCCCTAGTATCTCGGACTACAGGTGTGCACCATCACAGCCAACTAATTTATTTTTTATTTTTTTGTAGAGATGGAGTCTTGTTGTGTTGCCAAGGCTGGTACTGAACTGCTGGACTCAGGTAATCCTTCTGCCTTGGCCTTCCAAAATGCTTGGAAGGTGTAAGCCACAGCACTTGGCTCCGATTTTTTTTTTTTTTTTTTTTTTTTTACATAGACACTGCCATCTATGAACAAAGACAGTTCTGTTTATTTCTTACCAATTAGTATACCCCTTTTCTTCTCTTATTACATCATTTAGGACTTCCAGAATAATATTGAAAAGGAATGGTAAAAAAAAAAAAAGACATTTTTGCCTTATTACTGATCTTGGTGAGAAATATGTTAGTCTGTCATCATTATTCATGCTCTCAGCTGTAGGTTTCTTTTGTAGATAATCTTTAACAAATTGAGGTAATTCCACTTTACTAATCAGTGTCTTTTATTGATCTAGTCAGTAAATATATTTTCAGGCCAATTTTGTGCCACAAAGCAATGTAGTCATTACAGATACAGTGATGAGGAAAAGAACATTTTGCTGTGTTCTTCTAAGAGAGGCAAACATTAGCATAATAAGTCACGGCGCATGATAATGTCACAATGGCAGTAATGCCTAGATACAGAATTACATGCTACTCTAGCACCTAATAACATCTGAATAATCTGAGGTGTTCAAAAAAGCCTTTTCTGAGAAGATAGATTTTCCATGGATTTTATCTGAAGAGCAAAGAAAAAACCATTGCTTAAAATTCTCTTTTTTCATTATGACTCTGCCAGGCTTTGGTATCAGGATGATGCTGGTCTCATAAAATGAGTTAGGGAGAATTTCCTCTTTTTCTATTGATTGGAATCTTTTCAGAAGGAATACTACCAGCTCTTCCTTGTACCTCTGGTAGAATTCGGCTGTGAATCCATCTGGTCCTGGACTTTTTTTTTGGTTGGTAGGCTATTAATTATTGCCTCAATTTCAGAGCCTGCTATTGGTCTATTCAGGGATTCAACTTCTTCCTGGTTTAGTCTTGGGAGGGTTTATATGTCCAGGAATTTATCCATTTCTTCTAGATTTTCTAGTTTGTTTGCATAGAGGTGTTTACAGTGTTCTCTGATGGCAGTTCATATTTCTGTGGGATCAGTGGTGATAACCCCTTTATCATTTTTTATTGTGTCTATTTGATTCTTCTATCTTTTCTTATTTATTAGTCTTGCTAGCAGTCTGTCAATTTTGTTGATCCTTTTAAAAAACCAGCTTCTGGATTCATTTATTTTTTGAAGTGTTTTTTTTT
>NW_016809292.1:166016-169541 GCF_001698545.2 Rhinopithecus bieti | reverse complement strand
TGGGTTGAAAATTCTTTTCTTTAAGAATGTTGAATATTGGCCCCCACTCTCTCTGGCTTGTAGAGTTTCTTCCGCGAAATCCGCTGTTAGTCTGATGGGCTTCCCTTTGTGGGTAACTCGACCTTTCTCTCTGGCTGCCCTTAACACTTTTTCCTTCATTTCAACTTTGGTGAATCTGACAGTTATGTGTCTTGCAGTTGCTCTTCTCTAGGAGTATCTTTGTGGCGTTCTCTGTATTTCCTGAATTTGAATGTTGGCCTGCCTTGCTAGGTTAGGGAAGTTCTCCTGGATAATATCCTGCAGAGTGTTTTCCAACTCAGCTCCATTCTCCCCATCACTTTCAGGTGCACCGATCAGACGTAGATTTGGTCTTTTTACATAGTCCCATGTTTCTTGGAGGCTTTGTTTGTTTCTTTTTACTCTTTTTTTTTCTAACCTTCTCTTCTTACTTCATTCCATTCATTTGATCTTCAATTACTGATACCCTTTCTTCCAGTTGATCGAATAAGCTACTGAAGCTTGTGCATGTGTCACATAGTTCTCGTGCCATGGTTTTCAGCTCCATCAGGTCATTTAAGGACTTCTCTACACTGGTTATTGTAGCTAGCTATTTGTCTAATCTTTTTTCAAGGTTTTCAGCTTCTTTATGATGGGTTCAAATGTCTTCCTTTAGCTGGGAGAAGTTTGATCATCTAAAGCCTTCTTCTCTCAACTCATCAAAGTCATTCTCTGTCCAGGTTTGTTCCACTATAGGCAAGGAACTGCATTCCTTTAGAGGACAAGAGGTGCTCTGATTTTTAGAATTTTCACCTTTGCTGCTCTGGTTTCTCCCCATCTTTGTGGTTTTACCTACCTTTGGTCTTTGATGATGGTGATGTACAGATGACATTTTGGTGTGTATGTCCTTTCTGTTTGTTAGTTTTCCTTCTAACACTCAGGACCCTCAGCTGCAGGTCTGTTGGAGTTTGCTGGAGGTCCACTCCAGACCCTGTATGCTTGGGTATCACCAGCAGAGGCTGCAGAACAGTGAATATTTCAGAACAGCAAATGTTGCTGCCTGATCACTCCTCTGAAAGCTTCATCTCAGAGAGGCATCTAGCCATGTGAGATGTCAGTCAGCCCGTACTGGGAGATGCTTCCCAGTTAGGCTACTTGGGGGTCAGGGACCCACTTGAGGAAACAGTCTGTCCATTCTCAGATCTCAAACTCTGTGCTGGGAGAACCACTACTCTCTTGAAAGCTGTCAGGCAGTGACATTTAAGTCTGCAGAAGTTTCTGCTACCTTTTGTTCAGCTATGCCCTGCCCCTAGAGGTGGAATCTACAGAGGCAGGCAGGCCTCCTTGAGCTGCAGTGGGCTCCACCCAGTTCAAGCTTCCCAGTCACTTTGTTTACCTACTCAAGCCTCAGCAATGGTGGGCGCCCCTCCCCCAGTCTCACTGCTGCCTTGCAGTTCCATCTCAGACTGGTGTGTTAGCAATGAGTGAGGCTCCGTGGGTGTAGGTACCTCTGAGCCAGGTGCGGGATATAATCTCCTGGTGTTCCGTTTGCTAAGACCATTGGAAAAGCACAATATTCGGGTGAGTGTGACCTGATTTTCCAGGTGCCCTCTGTCACAGTTTCCCTTGGCTAGGAAAATTAATTCCCTGACCCCTTACACTTCCTGGGTGAGGCGATGCCTCGCCCTGCTTTGGCTCTCACTCGGTGGACTGCACCCACTATCTTGCACCCACATATCCCTGATGAACATCGATGCAAAAATCCTTAATAAAACACTGGCAAACCAAATCCAGCAGCACATCAAAACGTTTATTCACCATGATCAAGTGGGCATCATCCCTGTGATGCAAGGCTGGTTCAACATACAGAAATCAATAAATGTAATCCATCATATAAACAGAACCAAAGACAAAAACCATATGATTATCTCAATAGATACAGAAAAGACCTTCCACAAAGTCAGCAGCCCTTCATGCTAAAAACTCTCAATAAATTAGGCATTGATGGGATATATCTCAAAATAATAAGAGCTATTTATGACAAACCCACAACCAATATCATACTGAATGGGCAAAAACTGGAAGCATTCCTTTTGAAAATTGGTACAAGACAGGGATGCCCTCTCTCACCACTCCTATTCAACATAGTGTTGGAGTTCTGGACAGGGCAATCAGGCAGGAGAAAGAAATAAATGGTATTCAATTAGGAAAAGGGGAAATCAAATTGTCCCTGTTCGAAGATGACATGATGGTATATTTAGAGAACCCCATTCTCTCAGCCCAAAATACCCTTAAGCTGATAAGCAACTTCAGCAAAGTCTCAGGATACAAAATCTATGTGGAAAAATCACAAGCATTCCTATACACCAATAACAGACAAACAGAGAGTCAAATCATGAGTGAACTCCCATTCACAATTGCTTCAAAGAGAATAAAATGACTAGGAATACAACTTACAAGGATGTGAAGGAACTCTTCAAGAACTACAAATCACTGCTCAACGAAATAAAAGAGGACACAAATAAATGGAAGAATATTCCATGCTCATGGATAGCAAGAATCAATAGCATGAAAATGGTCATACTGTCCAGGGTAATTTATACATTCCATGTCATCCCCATCAAGCTACCAATGACTTTCATCACAGAACTGGAAAAAACTACTTTAAAGTTCATATGGAACCAAAAAAGAGCCCACATTACCAAAACAATCCTAAGCCAAAACAGCAAAGCTGGAGGCATCATACTACCTGACTTCAAACTATACTACAAGGCTACAGTTACCATGGTACTGGTAACAAAATAGAGTTATAGACCAATGGAACAGAATAGAGCCCTCAGAAATAATACCACACATCTACAATCACATGATTTTTGACAAACCAGACAAAAACAAGAAATGGGGAAAAGATTCCCTATTTAATAAACGGTGCTGGGAAAATGGCTAGCCACATGTACAAAGCTGAAACTGGATCCCTTCCTTATACCTTATACAAAATTAATTCAAGATGAATTAAAGACTTAAATGTTAGACCTAAAACCATAAAAACCCTAGAAGAATACCAAGGCAATACCCTTCAGGACATAGGCACGGGCAAGGACTTCATGTCTAAAACACCAAAAGCAATGGCAACAAAAGCCAAAATTGACAAATGAGATCTAATTAAACTAAAGAGCTTCTGCACAGCAAAAGAAACTGCCGTCAGAGTGAACAGGCAACCTACAGAATGGTAGAAAATTTTTGCAATCTACCCATCTGATGAAGGGCTAATATCTGGAATCTACAAAGAACTTAAACAAATTTACAAGAAAAAATCAAACCACTCCATCAAAAAGTGGGCGAAGGATATGAACAGATACTTCTCAAAAGAAGACCTTTCTGTAGCCAACAGACACATGAAAAAATGCTCATCATCACTGGCCATCAGAGAAATGCAAATCAAAACCACAATGAGATACCATCTCACACCAGTTAGAATGGCAATCATTAAAAAGTCAGGAAACAACAGGTGCTGGAGAGGATGTGGAG
>NW_016809292.1:157364-163785 GCF_001698545.2 Rhinopithecus bieti | reverse complement strand
ACCTTGGAGAAAGACAGACACATTTATTTAAGTTTATAGGAACTCCATTTTTCTCTTTTGTGAGAGTAAAATGACTATCTTTTTACTGCTGTTCTTGGTCTTGGTATTAAAATTACATGTAAAACAGCTTAGAAATACCTCGATTTTGAATCCATGATTTATACACAGTGATATATTCTTAGATGCAGAAATGGGGGATTTCTATATCATAATCTAAAAGTATAATGATGCAATATAAAATCTTCAAGGGGTAACTGAATTTTCAATTTGGAAAATATTTTCAAATATGTGAAATTGAAGATGCTATATTTGAGCTCATTTAGTAACAAATACCTTCTCTTCCTCAAGATTCAAATACCTTCTCTCTTCCTCAAGCATTTATTGAAGGTTTTCATAGGTAGAACACTGTAACTGATGCTTTAACAAAAATGTGTGCATGAAATAAACAGAAACCATGGTTTTTAATTTCAGGGAGAATGGAACTTATTTTTAAAGACAATAAAAACGACCAAAAACATACTACTTGCTAAATGCTATATTGTTTGAGGACGTTTAAAAGTAAAAATATTTATATAATTTGATAACCTCAACAATAATAACTCCCAAATTTAAAAAAATCTTTCACTGGCTTAAACAGAAAATCTTCAACTATTTCAAAATAGTTGTTTTCCCAAATGTATAAGATGGCTTATAGATCTTTTAATTTAACAAGTAAAAGAATGTAAAACATAGCTATTATCTCAATACACGCTAAAATATATTTGATAAAATTTCATCTCTTCCTATTTTTTAAATTAAATTGAGTGTTATGTTTCACATACTGAAACAATTTTATGAAACCAATAGTCTATACTACATATAGTGTTGGTACATTGCAGAAATTAGGAATAGATATAAACATTGCAAGGGGCATCATCATTATTTAAATATATTCCTTGGTTTTCTCTCACACAATATTACATAAAAACAATATAAAGATAGTATCTATTGAAAGAGAAAAGGTTTTTTTCAGACAGTTTTAATAGACCATATATTTGCCTGCCTAGAAAACACAAAGCGATAACTCATGAAAGATACTAGAACTTATGAAAGATATTAGAATTAATAAAATCATTCCTTAAGCAAAATACATTTACATAAATTAACACAGTTATGACTATTTGCTTCTTGCTGCATAACAAACTACTCCAAAATTTAGTGATTTAAAACAACATGCAATCTCACAATGTCTCTATATCAGAAATACAGGAAGTATTTAGGTGGGTGATTACTCCTTATGGTCTCTTAAGATGTTGCAGCCAAGCCATCAGCCTGGTTTACAGCCAAATCAAGACCACTCAAGTTGAAGTATACAGGAATAACCCAGAGAATTATGAGTTTACTTCCAGACTACTATAATAAAGCAGTATCAATTAAGTATATGATAATCTCAATACAGTGAGTCAAACAAATATAGTTTATTGTCAATGGCATTGTGTCTAAAAAAAAGTATATACCTTGAATATAAAATATCTTGTTGTTAAAAATGCTAGCAATCATCGAAGTCTTTAACCTGTCGTAAGCTTTTTGCTCTTTAAAGATCCTGCCTTGATGTTTATGGCTTCTCACTGATCAGGATGGTGGTTGCTGAAGGTTGGTGTGGCTGTGGTAGTTTAATTTCTTAAACTACGACACATGAAAGTTTGACATCTATTAACTCTTTCTTTCCCAAAAGACTTATCTGTAGCATGTAATGCTGTTTGATACCATTCTACTCACAGTACAACTTCTTCCAAAATCGTAGTCAATTGTATCAAACTGCTGTTGATTTATCAACAAAGTTTATATATTGTTCTAAATAATTTGTTGTCATTTCAACAATACTCACAGCATCTTCATGTGGAGTAGACTCTATATCAAGAAGTCACTTGCTTTGCTCAACCATAAGAAATAACTCCTCACCTGTTAAAGTTATATATTCTGTATATTTGACTCACATGAGTCATGCAATGGATATTCAGGTTCCACTTCTAATGTGAGTTCTTTTGCTATTTCTACTACATCTGCAGTTCCTACCTCTAGTAAAATTTAGAACCCTTCAAAGACTATGATGGAATGAACTTCTTTTAATCTCTCTTAATGTTAATATTTTGACTTTCTCCCATGAATCATGAATGTTCTTTATGGCATCTAGAATGGGGAATCCTTTTCAGAGGGTTTATCAAATTATATGGCTCAGATTTATTATAGGAATCATTATCTATTGCAGCCTTGTGAAATGTGTTCCTCAAATAATAAGACTTGAAAGTCAAAATTACCTCTTGATCCATGGACTGCAGAGTGGGTGTTGTGTCAGCAGGCATTAAAACAGCATTAATCACCTATACATCTTTATTAGAGCTGTTGGATAAACAGGTGCATTGCCAATGAGCAGTAACATTTTCAAGGTAAAGCAGTTTGATCTTATAGAGATGCTTATTTCCTTAAACCTCATGTACTAAATTCAGCTAGCATCAAACTTTTCTTCTGCAGCTTCCTTACCTCTCTCAGCCTTCATAGAATTGAAGAGAGAACATTTTTTCTGAATTTAACTTTAGCTTAAAGGAATGTTTGATCTTCTATTAAAGGCTGGTTTGATCTTCTATTCAGACCACAAGAAATTTCTCCATATCAGAAATGAGGTAGTTTCACTTCCTTCTCATTCATGAGCTGAATGGAGTAGCACTTTCAATTTCCTTCAAGAATGTATTACTTGTATTCACAACTTTGCATTCACTGTTTGGCACAAGAGGCCTAGATTTCAGCCAATCTAGGCTCTCAACATGCTTTCCTCACTAATCTTAATCATTTTTAACTTTTTATTGAAGTGAGAGAGATGTGTGATTCTTCCTTTCACTTGAACACATAAAGGCCACTGTAGGGTTATTGATTGGTCTAACTGTAATATTATTTTGTCTCAAGGAATAGGGAGGAGAGGAGAGGAGACAGGAGACCCATAAGTTGGTAAAGCAGTCTGAACACACACAACATTTACAGATTAAGTTCACCATCTTTTATGGGTGTGGATTGTGGTGTCCCAAAACAGTTACAATACTAACATCAAAGATCATTGATCACAGGTCATCATAACACATATAATTAAAATGAAAAATTGGTAATATTACAGAATTACCAAAATGTGACACAGGGACACAAAGTGAGCACATGCTGTTGGAAAAAACATCAATAGACTAGATTAATGCAAGGTTGCCACAAACCTTCAATTGGTAAAAAATGCAATATCTGTAAAGTACAATAAAGTCAAGTGCAAAAAAAAAAAGTAGGTCCAATTTCCAAACTCAGCAAGGTGGTTCTTCACAGGTCTCAGTTCTTCTCAGGCTGATTTAGAGAGACACAGAGAGATGGAGAAGCAGACAGCTCAAGATAGGATGCACAGTCCAAATTCATCTCAGAAGTTATTGTATTAGTTTGGTCTCACACTGCTCATAAAGACATATCCTGAGACTGGGTAATTTATAAAGAAAAGAGGCTTAGTGGATTCACAGTTCCACATGGCTGGGGAAGCCTCACAATCATAGGAGATGGCAAAGGACATGCAAAGGCACATCTTACATGGTGGCAGGAAAGAGAGCTTGTGCAGGGGAACTCCCATTTGTATAAGCATCAGATCTCATGAGACTTACTCCCATAAGAACAGTGTGGGGGAAACTGCCCCCATCATTCAATTATCTCCACTTGACTCTGCCCTTGACATGTGGGGATTATTACAGTTTAAAGAAAGATTTGGGTGGGGACAACAGGCAAACCACATCAGTAACACACCAGAATGTTTGTCATATGTCACTGGACATACAGATCAATTGGGAACAATGTGGTGGAATGCTATGTAAGTGTTAATAACAGGAATTAGAGATCATTGCCGGATATATTGGAGGCTATAGAGAAGATAGTCGAAGAGCAAAGTTATACTCAAAAGAGTGTGGTACTGTCATTAAAAAAACAGGTTATAGATCAACAGACAAGAATAGAGGAAAATAAACCCACACATAAACAGTCAATTGATCTTCGACAAGAGTGTCATAAATAAACAAGGAAAAAAGATTATTCAATAAATTATGTTAAGAAAAGTGGATATCCACATGCAAAATAATGAAATTGAACATTTATCTTAAACCATATCCAAAAATTAATTCAAAATGAACTCATAACTTAAACATAATGCCTGAAACAGTAAAAGAAAATGTGGGAAAACTCAGGCAAAAGCTTCTTGACATGGGTTTTGACAATTACTTGTTAGATATGACACACAAAGCACAGGTTGTGAGAGCAAAATTAGACACATGAGGCATATTAGACTAAATATTTCCTGCACAACAATGGAAACAATTAAAAAAATAAAATGTCAATCAATGGAATGGGAGAAGATATTGGAAAACTATATATCTTATAGAGGGTTAATATCCAAAATACATAAGCAACTGCTGCATCTCAATAGCAAAAACGAAAAACAAACAAACAAACAAAAAACCTGATTTAAAAATGAGCAAAAGATCCTAGTAGACGTTTCTTTAAAGAAGACATACAGATGGTCAAGTTATACAAAAAGGTGATCAATGTCACTAGCTCTCAGAGAAATTCAAATCAAAAACATAATGAGCTATCATCACAATGAGATTTAACAGTGGAGATGTCAGGTAAATTCAAATAAAAAACACAATAAGCTATTGCCACAATGAGATTTAATAGCTGAGATGGCAATTATAAAAAAGATGAGAGATGATAAGTGTTGGAGAGGATACGGAGATAAGAGAATCCTGCATACTCTTCAGGAGAATGTGAACTGGTATAGCCACTGTGAAAAGAGTATGAAGCATCCTCAAAATTTAAAAATAGAACTACTGTATGATCCACAAATCCACTTTAGTGTATATATGAAAAAAAAATTAAAATCAGGACAGGCACAGTGACTCACATTTGTAATCCTGGCACTTTGGGAGAATAAGATGGGAGATCCCTTTAGCCCAGAAGTTTGAGATCAGCCCTGGCAACATAGTGAAATCCCAACTCTACAAAAACATTAAAAATTAGCTGGATGTGGTGCCACACAGTTGTGGCCCCAGCTACTCGGGAGGCTGAGAGGATTGCTTGAACCTGGGAGGTCAAGGCGATAGTGAGCTATGGTTGTGCCAACATACTCCAGCCTAGGCAACAAAGTAAGACTCTGTTTCAAAAAAATAAAGGGAAAATCAGGAACTCAAAGAGATATCTGCACTAACATGTTCATTCCAGCATTATTTACAATAGCCAAAATACGAAAGCAACTAAAATAAATATACATCAATGGATGAATAGATAAATGTGGCATATACAGGCAATATAATATTATTCAGCCCTATAAAAGAAGGACAATTTCACCATTTGTGACAACATGAATGAATCTGGAAGATATTATTCTAAAGTAAGTAAGCCAGACACAGAAGGACAAATGCTGCATGATCCCACTTACAAGAGGAATGTAAAATATTTCAACTCATAGAAGTAGAGAATAGAATGGTGAATGCCAAGGCCGAAAGGCAAGAAAATGGGAAGGTATTAGTCAAAGGTTGCAAGGTTTCAGTTATGCAAGATGAATAGATCTTAGAAATCTACTGAGCAGCATTGTGCCTGCACCTAATAATATTGTCTTGTATACTTACAAATTTAAAAGAATGTATCTTAAGTTGTAAAAAGGTAAGAAGAAATTACTAACACCATTATTTTCTCTTCATTCTACAACCTGACATCTTTATTCTCCAGGACAAGGTGGTTTACTTTCTCCCAATAGTAGCAGGCCTTCCCTTCTTTTAATCAATTAATTGTACTAATGGAGAGCATACTTTATTTGTGTCCATATACAGGCTGTTAATTAATGTTGCTTTCTGTTTTCTTTGAAGACATTTCTGTTATTATTAATATTAATGTATTAATGGGAACAAAAGATACAATGATTAGTAGACAAAAGATAGAATAGTACTAATTAAAAGCATATGAAAATGTTCAACCTTACTAGTAATATAAAATTTAAATGGAAATTGAAAAACCACCTTTGTACTCAATTAAGCAACTAAAATAAAATATAATATATAATCCATGGTATGTGCATGTGCATATGAATATATATATATATATATTTATTATAATCTATATCTTTATATCTAATACAGTAGCCACTAGTTATATATGGTTATTTAATTTTAAACTTAATTCAAATTTAAACATTCATTTCTTCAGCTGCACTAGCCACATTTGAAGAGCTAAAAAGCCACATGTGATCAGTTACTACCATATTGAATGTCACAGAAATATAGAACATTTCATTCATCATAGAAAGAAAATTTATAATATACAGCACATTTGTGCAGGATGAAGAGAAAGAGTTTCCAAAACCAAATTACATAAGAGT
>NW_016809292.1:151861-156943 GCF_001698545.2 Rhinopithecus bieti | reverse complement strand
CATAAAATAAACACTTCTTTGATGGTATTATTCAATATCAAAATGTAAACTTTAATTTAATTGTGTAAACGATGAATATTATAAAAGTTAAACATTCACGTAATAAAGGTAAACTTTTTATTTGTCCTTTTAGAGTTTTTGGATCATTTATACACATTAAATATAAAATTTATGTTCAAAATGTTAGACCAAGATGCTATTATGAAATATTTCATTTGATCAGCTTTATTTTTCCATAGTGTCGTTTAATTTAATGAAGTGCCCATTTGGTGATAAAAAGAAATTGTAAGTTTTCCTGATAGAATAACACATTATCAATGCACTCTTATGTCAAAATCAACCTTACATTTTGTAAAGGTTGGTGTTCACAGTTACTTCAATCCCATTTAAAATGTAATGATACACAACAATCTTACTTGTTACCATGTGAGATAAATTGAATAATTTCCATTTCAATTTCTTTGAAACTGTTTAAAAGCAAAACCAAAACAAACAGTTCTGCTACTTTTAAAGGAGCTATATGCCTGATAGTTTTTAGACTAATACTGTGAAGAATCAAACACTACTTTTCTTTCCTGAACCAGATTGCATTTATGGATGCACAAGCTCTTCAACTACGTTTGGATGTATTTATGTATGAAGAAAAATACCTACACCCTTCTTGTATGCCTGTATGTGAGGTTTTGAGGAACACTGATGAAGGAGAAACAACACGGCCAGGGTGAAAGAGGTAGAATAAGCTTTCCACTGATTGCCTATGCCTCTCAAGGTGGCAGGAAACCTGTGCTCTTTTCCAATACTGCAATCTCACAAACCAGCCCAAAGCTCAGCATGTGGTGAATCACCAAAACTATTAAAAAATAATTTTGAATTAGGTCATGCCATCTTGAACAAAGTGATCTATATGAGTCTCATTTTTCCTTTTCTATCAAAAAAGAGATACTAATACTCACTTGTTTGGAAAATAAAATGTTGATTGGCACACATAATGGCTTTCAAATAGCTTGTACTTGATAAATTGAATTATTTGTGTTTTTATATTTGAAATATTATTTCTAATTATCAAACAACATTTTTTGCAAAAACAAACACTAGACATCAGCAAACTAGAGGTAATGGCAATTATTAGAAAAAAGAGTATTTCATATTGAAATTACAATTAGACATTTAGATAAGTGGAGGTGATGCCAGGTTTGCTGGTCCTGTCACCACATGCCTTCTCTTCTCTGTTGAAAAAAAGTCAAACTCTGTAAAATATTTGAAGAGATTTGTGCTGAGCAAAATGTGGGAACCATGACCCAAGAAACAGCCTCAGGAGGTCCTGAGAACACACACTTACCATAGTTGGGTTATAGCTTGGTTTTATGTTTCAGGGAGACATAAGACAATGCATGTAAGTTATATATTTGTTTGGTCCAGAAAGGCGGCACAACTCGAAGCCAGGGGGCTTCCAGACCATAGGCAGATTCAAAGATTTCCTGATTGGTAATTGAATGAAAGAGTTATTATCTAAACTCCTGAAAATAATAGAATGGAGTGTCTGAATTAAGATAAGCATTGTGAACATCAAAGATCTTATTATGTAGATGAAGTCTCACAGGTGGCCACCTTTAGAAGCACTCGAGGGCAAATATTTCCTATTCAAACCTTTAAAAGGTGCCAGAATTTAGAACAAACAAACAAACAAAACAAAAAACAAAAAAAACAAAACAAAAAACAAACTAGTAAGTAAAAAAAAAAAAAAAAAAAAAACTCAACAAAAAGCAAAAAAATTTCTGTAAAAGAGACAGCTGTGCAGAGTAACTCTAAAATATGTCAGAGTGAATTCAGCACCTTCAACTAAAGTATCCAGGTTCTTGCATTGGTACTAAATAGGCAAGCTGCTTGATCCATGAAGATCAAGGAGAAGCAGCAGTGGTGGGGCTGATGGTCCACCCAGGAGTGGCACAGAACCTAGGGAACCCCCCACCCACAACCAGGGGAGGTGGTGAGTGATTGTGTGACCCTGTGTGGGAAGCCAGCCATACTTCTGCCATGGATCTTTGCAACCCAAGGATCACGAGATCCCCTTGTCAGCTCTCACATCCAGGGCCTTGGTTCTGATACATGGAGCTGTGTGGAGTCTCAGCAGGGCACCCACCGAGGCATGCAGAGACCCAGGAGTTTTACATATTCTGGCCCCCAGATCCCTGCCATGGCAGAAAACCCATTTCTGTATATTCCTAGGAAGGGAGCTGAATCTAGGGAACCAAGCAGCATCATTCTGTGGGCCCCATTTCCATGGCACTTCAGGGGTAGGAACCCACTGGCTTGGAATCTCAGCCAGCCAGTGACAGTAGGCTGAAGTCCACCTGAGATGGGACCAAGTTCCTTGGAAGAGGGGTGGCTGCCATCTCTGTGGTTCAGGGGACTCAGCTGTTCTAGTCTGCTGGCTGTGGAGAGTGCAGATGATCTACACCAGGAGGGGGCACCACAGCAGCACAGCTGCCTTGCTAGATCATGGCCAGATTGCTTCTTGAAACAGGGCCCCAAACCTCTCCTCCTCACCATAGGGAACCTTGGTTCTGGGACAAAGCTCTGATCTCTCCCTGGCAGGGAGCTCCTGAAAGGAGGGCAGCTGCCATCTCTGAGAGTCCATAGACTCAGTCCTTCCCGCCTGCCAGCTGTGGAGACTACAGACAGATGGGAAGAAACAAGGTCCTTCCCAGTGCAACACAACTGCTCTATCAAGAAGCAGTCAGATTGCTGCTTTCGGTGGGTCCCTGATCCCATCTCTTCTGAGAAGATGAGATCTCCCAGGTGGGGTTCTAACCACCTCCTGCAGGTGCCTGTGGGCTGGTGGCACGTTGGATATTCCAGAGCGGTGGAGCTGGCTGCCCTCTTTGTCGTTTTTGTGGACTTCCCTGGTGATAATACCAGGTGCAGGAGAGGCCAAGGTGACTGGGGACTGGAGCAGACTCCAGCAAACCACAGGAGACCTACAGTAGAATGGTCTGACTGTTAAAAGAAAAAAAAACAGAAAACAACAATGGCCACAACAAAAGACCCCCAAAAACTCCACTCAAAGGTCAGAAACCTCAAAGATAAAAGGTAGATAAGCCCACAAAGATGAGAATGAATCAATGCAAAACTCTGAAAACTCAAAAGTCAGAATATTTCTTATCCTCCAAACAACCGAAACACCTCTCTAGTAAGGGCACAGAACTGGGCTGAGGCAGAGATGGCTAATTGATAGAAATAGGCTTCAGAAGGTGGGTAATAATGAGCTTCACTGAGCTAAGGGAGAATGTTGTAACCCAATGCAAAGAAGCTAAGAATCATGATAAAACAATAGAGGAGGTGATAGTCAGGATAGTCAGTTTAGAGAAGAATATAACCAACCTGATGGAGGTGAAAAACAAAACATGAGAAATTCACAATGCAATCACAAGTACTAACAGCATAATAGACCAAATGAAGGAAATAATCTCAGAGCTTAAAGACTATCTTTCTGAAATAAGAGAGGCAGACAAGAATAGAGAAAAAGAATGAAAAGGAATGAACAAAATCTCCAAGAATTATGGGATTATCTAAAGAGACTGAACCTATGATAGATTTGGATATCTGAAACAAATGGGGATAATGGAACCAAGATGGGAAACATACTTCAGGATATCATCCAGGAGAACTTCCCCAACCTAGCAAGACAGGCCAACATTCAAATTCAGAAAATCTAGAAAACCCCAGTAAGATACTCCATGAGAAGATCAACCCCAAGACATACATAATCATCAGATTCTCCAAGATCAAAATGAGAGAAAAAAACGTTAAGGGCACCCAGAGAGAAAGGCCAGGTGATCTACAAAGGGAAACCTATCAGACTAACAGCAGACCTCTCAGCAAAAATTCTACAAGCCAGGAGAGACTGGGGGCCAATATTGAACATCCTTAAAGAAAAGAACTTCCAACCCAGAATTTCATATCTGGCCAAAGTAAGCTTCATAAGTGAAAGAGAAATAAGATCCTTTTCAGCCAAGCAAATGCTGAGGGAATTTGTCATCACCAGGTCTGCCTGCCTTGCAAGAGCTCCTGAAGGAAGAATTAAATATGGAAAAGAAAAATTGTTACCAGTCAAGTCACTACAAAAACAAGTAGTGTCTCCCACTATTACCATGTGGGAGTCTAAGTATCTACCTAATGTAGATGACAGGTTGATGGGTGCAGCAAACCACCATGGCACGTGTATACCTGTGTAACAAACCTCCATGTTCTGCTCATGTATCCCAGAACTTAAAGCTTAACAATAAAATAAAATAAAATAAAATAAAATAAAATAAAATAAAACTCAAGATTAAGAAATTCACTCAAAATCACACAATTACATGGAAATTGAACAACCTGCTCCTAAATGACTCTTGGGAAAATAATGAAATTAAGGCAGAAATTAAGAAGTTCTTTGAAACTAATGAGAACAACAAGACAATGTATTAGAATCTTTGTGATGCAGCTAACGCAGTGTTAAGAAGGAAATTTATAGCACTAAATGTCCAAATCAAAAAGCCATAAAGATTTCAAGTGAACATCTCAACTAAAAGAACCAGAGAAATAAGAACAACCTAACTCTAAAGCTAGCAGAAGACAAGAAATAACTAACATCAGAGCCAAACTGAAGGAGATAGAGACCTGAAAAACCCTTCAAAAAAAAATCAATGAATCCAGAAGCAAATTTTTTGAAAAAAACATAGTAAAATAGATAGACCGCTAGCTTGACTAATGAGGAAAAACAAAGAAGAATGAAATAAATGCAATCAGAATTAATAAGGGGAATATTACCACTGACCCCACAGAAATACAAACAACTATCAGATAATACTTTAAACATCTCTATGCATATAAACTAGAACATCTAGAATAAATGGATAAACTCCGGGACACACACAGTCTCCCAAGATTGAACCAGAAGGAAACTGAATCTCTGAATAGACTAATAATGTGTTCTGAAATTGAGGCAGTAATAAATAGCCTACCAACCAAAAAAAAAAAAAAAAAAAAAAAAAAAAAAAAAAAAAAAAAAAAACCCCGAGGAAAAAAATCCTGTTCAAT
>NW_016809292.1:146126-151567 GCF_001698545.2 Rhinopithecus bieti | reverse complement strand
AAAAAAAAAAAGCCCTGGACCAGACAGATTCATAGCGGAATTCTATCAGAGGTACAAAGAAGAGCTGTACCATTTCTACTGAAACTATTCCAATAAATTGAAGAGGAAAGATTCCCTGGTTACTCATTCTATGAGGCCAGCATCATTCTGATACCAAAACCTGGCAGAGATACAACACCACCACAAAAACTTCAGGCCAGTATTCTTGATGAACATCAACGCAAAAATCCTCTATAAAATACTGGCAAACCAACTCCAGCAGCACATCAAAAAGCTTATTCACCACGATCAAGTTGGCTTTATCCCTGGGATGCAAGGTTGGTTCAACATATGCAAATTAATAAATGCGGTTTATCACATAAACAGAACTAAAGACAAAACCACATTATTACTTTGATAGACAGAGAAAACATCTTTGATAAAATTTGCCATCCCTTTACATTTAAAACTCTAAATAAACTAGGTATTGAAGGAACATACCTCAAAATAATAAGAGCGGTATATGACAAACCCACAGCCAGTAACACACTGAATGAGCGAAAGTTGGAAGCATTCCCCTTGAAAACCAGCACAAGACAAGGACGCCCTCTCTCACCAGTCTTATTCAACATAGTACTGGAAGTTCTGACTAGGGCAATCAGGCAAGAGAAAGAGGTAAAGTGTATCCAAATAGGAAGTGAGCAAGTAAAATTATCTTTGTTTGCAGATGACATGATTCTATATCTAGAAAATACCATTGTCTCAGGCCAAAAGATTTTTAAGCTGATATGCAATTTCATTAGTCTCAAAATATAAAATCAATGTGCAAAAAATTGCTAGCATTCCTATACACCAACAAGCATACCAAGAGACAAATCATGAATGAACTTCCATTCACAATAGCTACAAAAAGAGTAAAATACCTAGGAATACAACTGACAAGATAAGTGAAGAACCTCTTTAAGGAGGACTACAAATCACTGCTCAAAGCAATCAGAGAGGATACAAACAAATGGAAAAATCCATGCTCATGAACAGAAAGACTCAATATCGTGAAAATGAACATACAGGCCAAAGTAATTTATAGATTCAATGTTATTCCTGTTAAACTACCACACACATTATTCACATAATTAGAAAAAAAACTATTTTAAAATTAATATGGAAACAAAATGGAGCATGGATAGCCAAGAAAATCCTAGGCAAAAAGAACAAAATTGGAGGCATGATGCTACCTGACTTCAAATCATACTACAAGGATACAGTAACCCAAACAGCATGGTACTGGTGCAAGAACAGTCACATAGACCAGTGGAACAGAATAGATAACTCAGAAATGAGACTGCACACCTACAACGATCTGATCTTTGACAAACCTGACAAAAACGAACAATGGGGTAAAGATTCCCTATTTAATAGATTGTGCTGGGAGAACTGGCCAGCTATATGCAGGAAATTGAAACAGGATTCCTTCCTTACCCAATGTACAAAAACTAACTCAAGATGGATTAAAGACTTAAACATAAAACCCAAAACTGTAAAAACCCTAGAAATAGATCTAGATGATACCATTCAGGACATAGGCATGGGCAAAGATTTTATGATTAAAATGCCAAAAGCAGGTGCAACAAAAGCCAAAATTGACAAACGGGATCTAATTAAACTAAAGAGCTTCTACACAGCAAAAGAAACTGTCAGTAGAGTGAATAGATAACCTACAGAATGGGAGAATTTTTTTTCAATCTATCCATCTGACAAAGGTCTAATATCCAGATTCTACAAGGAAGTTAAAGTTACAAGTTAATAACCCTGTTAAAAAGTGGTGAAAGGTTATGAACAGACACTTCTAAAAACAAGACAGACTGGGTGCAGTGGCTCATGCCTGTAATCCCAACAGTTTGGGAGGCCAAGGCAGGCAGATTATGAGGTCAAGAGATGGAGACAATCCTGGCTGACATGGTGAATCTCGATCTCTACTAAAAATACAAAACTTAGCTGGGTGTGGTGGTGTGAGCCTGTAGTCCCAGCTACTCATGTGGCTGAGGCAGGAGAATCTCTTGAACCCAGGAGGCAGAGGTTGCAGTGGGGCAAGAATGCACCACTTCAATCTAGCCTGGCGATGGAGCAATACTCCGTTTCAAAAAAAAAAAAAAAAGAAAGAAAGAAAGAAAGAAAACATACATGTGGCCAACAAACATATGAAAAAAAAATCTCAAACATACGAAAAAAACCTCAACATTACTGAACATTACTGATCATTAGAGAAATGCAAATCAAAACCATAATGAGATACCATCTCACACCAGTCAGAATGGCTATTATTAAAAAGTCAAAAACCAGTAGATGGTGGCAAGGTGGTGTACAAAATGGAACACTTTTACACTGTTGGTAGGAGTATAAATTAGTTCAACCATTGTGGGAGACAGTGGTAATTCCTCAAAGACCTAGAGGCAGAAATACCATTTGATCCAGCAATCTCATCACTAGGTATATACCCAAAGAAATATAAAGATACATTCTATTATAAAGATACGTGTACATGGATGTTCATTGCAGCCCTATTTACAATAGCAAAGTCATGGAATCAGTCTAAATGCTCATCAGTGATAGACTGGATAAAGAAAATGTGGTACAAACACAACATGGAATATTATGAATCTGTAAAAAGGAATGAGATTATGTTCTTTCCAATCTGCAGGGACATGGATGGAGCTGGAAACCATTATTCTCAGCAAACTAATGCAAGAACAGAAAAACCAAACACTGCGTGTTCTCACTTGTAAGTGAGCTGAATGATGAGAATACATGGACACGGGAGGGAAGAACACACACTGGGCACCTGGGCACCGGTGTGTCTTTTGAGGGAGCATCGCGAAAAATAGCTAATGAATGCTGGACTAAATACTGGGTGATGGGCTAATCTGTGCAGTAAACCACCATGGCGCACCTTTACCTGTGTAACAAATGTTCACATCCTGCATATGTACCCATGAACTTAAAATAAAAAATAAAAATAAAAAAGGACAAACACATAAAATATTTCAAATAAATATATTTTGAGGTAAAATACTTTTATATCCTTCAGAGCCTGCTATCGTGTGATGCTCTACTAGATTTGTGATGGAATTTAGTATCTTATTGCTACAAAGAGTCTGTTTGTCAGTCTTAAGATCTTGGTTTTTATGTTAATTCTGGTCAGTTGTGCCTGAATTCCAGAGGAAAGGAGTATGAGGAAACATGTTCAACCCCTACTTCTCACCATGGCCTGAATGAGTTTTCAGGTTTCTTTGGAAAGCCTTTGGCCAAGAGGAGAAGTCCATGCAGTCAGCTGGGGTCTTAGAATTCTAATTTTGGTTTACATCTCTCATAGAAAACAAGAACTCCTGAGTAAATATGAAGAGAATTCGAGAAATCCCATTTTTCATAAAGAAACTAAAGATGGGTAGATTCTAAGGTCTTCTGGTTCTTCACACTTGGGCTCTGACTCCTGTTCCACAAATTATAATCTCGTTTTGACGAGATTCATTCTTTCTAAGGTTTACTTTTTAAAATATCTCAAAATGAGGAAAACATACCTAGTTATTTTACAAGAGTATTGTGAGAAGTAAAGGAAATAATTATACATTATATTTAGTTGCGACTTGCTCATATTATCAGTTAATTATTATAATGATGATTATTTCATATTAACAATTTCCATACCAAATCGTAACCTTGAAAAAGATCTATGGTTTGAGATCAGCAAAGTTATTTCAGGATATATTCAAAGACTTTGTTTTACACTTTGCCCTTCATAATAATAGTCTGGGCCACGTTTTTCAAGAGTTATTGCTCAAAACTGTTTTACTATCTTTACTTGTTACACTAACACATTTTGGTATCCACTCTAGTTTTGTAACGTAGCCCCAAGATGTCTCAACTATGCATGGAATATATGTAACTTTCAACCTTACATTGTAAATTAATTGTTGAAACTTGTAAATCATGCTTTCAATTTTAAGAGCTTTATTTACTCTGCTATAAACAATCCTCAGAACTGTGTTTTGCATTTAGCAATTGTTAGGCTTTGAGTAGTCTTAGATTTCTTCCTGTAAATAAAAATCAGGTTTCTTCAAGTCAGTGACCTTCAACAAAAATCACTTTTACTATGGTAGGAAATTACTAAAGAAAAATATTGCATATCAGGCAGTTGAGAAGATAAACAACTATAGTGTTCTTGGAAGTAAAGTTCCTTTGTGTCAAGCTATATAACACTTCCCAACAGATTTAAATAACATGCAGTCCCTATGTAAAGACAGAAGTAGGTTTAATATATTTTTTTCAGTTTCCTTCCACATCAAGAATTTTTGCCTATCACAAAATTCATAGTTAATTTTAATTGCAAATTATGAATTGAATATCAACCATGGGTTTCAGAAAAGTCTAATTGATAAGAATATCAGCTTTGTAATAATTTCTGGAGATGCCAGTCCTGTAATTCTTGGCAAGGTGTTCTATACTTTGAACTATAACTTTACTCCCCTGTAAAATATGAAAAATACCAACTAATTCAAGCAATTGTGGGATTAAATTAGGTAATACATACACAATGCTTAGCACATAAATTGAATAAATTACTGAAATAATTATCTTTTCTACCTAAAGTTATCACTATTTATTATCATTATCATTTTTTATTAGCCAAGTATTGTTCTGGTGCTAAAGATAAAACATATTAGGTAGACTATTGTCCAAGCCAAATGTTTCTTTATTAATTCAATATTTACTTATTTTCTACTCATAAATTCTCTCTCTCCTACTTTTACGATGTTCTGCCTTGAATTTTGTATGGTTCCTTTCATATCTACCTTTGTCCTGGAGATAGGAAGATTCTCGAGGTTCATATTATCCTAGAAGAACTTTTTACCTTTTTTTTTCAGAGACAGGGTCTCACTCTGTCACTCTGGTCGAAGTGCAGTGACATGATCACAGCTCACTGAAGCCTTGAACTCCTGGGCTCAAGTGATCCTCCCAACTAGCTAGGACTATAGGCACATGCCGTCATGCCTGGCTATTAAAAAAAAAACAAAAAACAAAAAAACAAAAACAAAGATTGTGGAGATTGGGGTCTTTCTATGTTGCCCAGGATGGTTTCAAACTCCTGGCCTCAAGCAATCCTTTTACCTCAGCCTTTCAAAACACTGGGATTATAGGCATGAGCCACTGCACCGGCCTCTGTTCTCTAAGAACTTTACCCATACAGTGCTCGCTATAACAGGTCTAGCACAGCACTTTGGATATGCCATGGACACAAACACATTTACAAATGAAAAGAGTGGAGAAGAAAGGCGAGTTAAAGAGGGCATGGCAACAAAAGGAGTGGAATGAAATAAGATGAAATGAAACGATGAAATGAAACGATGAAATGAAAGCAGACTAAATAAAGAAGTTCTCTGCTATAGAAAGAAAAATATTCTAGTTCA
>NW_016809292.1:144165-145111 GCF_001698545.2 Rhinopithecus bieti | reverse complement strand
TCCTTCCTTCCTTCTTTTCTCTTTCTTCTTTTCTTTTATCTTTTCCTTTCTTTTCTTTTCTTCCTTTTTCTTTTCTTTCTGAATTCTTCAAGTAATTCTTTAAGAAGTTCTCCTAAGATTAGAAGTACTTTTGACCTATACGTCACAAAACAATTGATCTCTTTAAATAGCTCTGATTAGGAAGAAAAAAATGTTGTCATTTGAACATAAGTTTATAGTCATCATGTTTCAAAAATATAACATGAACGAAAGCTGGAAATGCGATTTGATTATTAGGATATGCCCTGGTGAAATGATTATCTCATGTAACAGCTGGATTTTAAAAAATTATACTTTTGAGTTACTTTGATTTATTTTTATTGTTATTTTTTATTAATTGCATGTTTAACAATTGCATGGCTGTAGATGGGTGCTACTGATCCAAAGGCAATTCTCCTTCTCCCTTGTTAATTGCCTCTTGATTTTTTTATGTGTTCATAATTGTTTACATTCCTCAGAAAAAAACATTGTCCCCAGCCCCAGCCATTAAAAGTGAATCTTAATTAATGTAAAACAATAATGATAATTTGAATCTCCCTTTCCAATGATTAAATTAGATAGCTAATGTAATGCAATTATGATCCATGAGGCATTGGATAAGTTTTCTGTGCTTCTAGGAAATGTATTTTAGTTATTAATGAGCTTTGTGAGACAAAAAGAAAGAGTGTTTCTACTTTTGGCTTCTGAACAAGAGTGCGCATGGTTGTAGTGCTTAGAGCTGCTGCAGCAATTTGAATGCCAAGAGGTGAACTAACAGACCTGCTGAGGTTGGGAGGATAAAAAGATGGAAAGAATATGAGTTTCTAGTGACATTATTTGGATATAAATTCACCAGCGTAACTTTTTATTATGTGAGATAATAAATACTATTATCGCCTAGCTATCTTGACTCTGGATTTTTTAGTTA
>NW_016809292.1:116773-142475 GCF_001698545.2 Rhinopithecus bieti | reverse complement strand
TAAGTATTCAATTTTTTTTTTTTTTTTTTTTTTTTTTGAGACAGAGTCTCGCTCCGTCAACCAGGCTGGAGCGCGGTGGCCGGATCTCAGCTCACTGCAAGCTCCGCCTCCCAGGTTCACGCCATTCTCCTGCCTCAGCCTCCCAGGTAGCTGGGACTACAGGCGCCGCCACTTCGCCCGGCTAGTTTTTTGTAGTTTTTAGTAGAGATGGGGTTTCACCGTGTTAGCCAGGGTGGTCTCGATCTCCTGACCTCGCGATCCGCCCGTCTCGGCCTCCCAAAGTGCTAGGATTACAGGCTTGAGCCACCGTGCCCGGCCAAGTATTCAATTTTCAAAGATTATAATTGGAAATAATATTTTAGAAGCAAAATATGTCTTTTTTAATCTCGTCTATAAATTAACTCATTGTATTTTATAAGAAATATTCTCTGATGACTGAATGTTGCCCCACGCACCATCATAATTTATTTTAAAGATCTTTCAAAACTGAAACATGCACTTTTGTGTGTCTTTTTTTTTTTCTGATGTCTTATAAATTAAACTACAAATAAGCTCACTTGAAATTTGTGTGAAAATAAAATTTCAAATTTTAATAGCAATATGGGCATGTGGGTTATAATAGTATATTTATTAGATATATCAAGTTATGTCTATACTTACAATATGAAGCAGATCACTACAATGTCAAAATAATTTCAATATTACCCTTTTTTAGTGGCTACTGTAGTCTTTCCCTTAGTTATGCATATAAGATAAAACCATGTAAAGTTTTAATATAGCCTTTAGACATATGTTTAATGAAAACAGAAAGCAAAACATCTTAAGGTCAAAAATGTAAACATATTTTCTATATGACAGGATGAAGAGTTATATTTCCTGTTAACTGTCCATTGTATCTCAAATTTTTATTTTTAAACCTAAAATCATCTGACTTTAAGGCCACATTTTTGCATGGTTCAGAAGGGAAATTGTCTCTCTTTCTCTCTCTCATTCTGTCTCTCTTTATAGTGACTTAAAAAATTCTTTAAAAGCTATACAGCTTGGAGTTAAACTGCTTCCTGATGGGGTGAAATTTATAGGTTGATCTTGCTCTTCTACCACATTGCTAAATAGCAGTGTCTTTGATAACCATCCATTAGATCTCCTTGATATAAGAGAGTAATCATTTACACTTGTGTTGGAACATACTTAGATACTACTGTATTCTAAGATAATATCATATTCTCAGATTCATTAATATTAGCTCAAGTGGTACTCAGCCAGTGGAAAACTCTCTCTATTCCAAAATATTACAGGATGAAGTTAGAAACATCTGCAACTTTGTGACTGTGCTTCCTTGAATCTGTATTGGGGACCCAACAGGAGGTAAATTTGGTCACATGATACTCTTTGGATCTGTTAAATGGTTGTACTATTCCTTGGAAAGCAGGTAGTAGCATATACTGAACAGAAGTAGAGCAGGTTATTGTCTAAATTTTGTGTGTTTTAAGAGTTGATGAGTTGACTGAGAACATGATCATCTGGAAGCTACCATGAAGTCTGAAATTCTCTGTTTGACAATATTAACAATATTGTTTTTTAAGAATTTACAACATGTATTTTGTGAATGGAGAACAGTTAACACCTCAGCAAAATGAAGTTTTCTGATCAGCAAGCTTCAGAATAAACGACTCCTTAGTATTTATTTATTGCATAAAATAATATAATATATTCCTATGGCGTCTTCTAAAAATATCTTAAACTTCTTTAATCTCAGATATACTCAAAGCATTTTAACCAGTGGCGTAGGCATGGTCACATAGAAAGCAAGTCAACCAAGTTTACATTAGTTCTAGCTCTTGTCTTCCTAAGCTTTCTTCTTCATACCTTACTGCTCAGGAGAAAAAGAAAATTCCTGAATACAGAATGATGGAAGCAGAGGGAATGCTTGCAAAGAGACTGAAATGGGAGTCTTGAACTTCAGTGTCGGCGAAAAGACTTTGGTGTACCTTGGTGATGAATATTTCATGGAATAAGAGTGCCCTGAAACACCATTTGGGATGGAAGAATAACAAATATTTGCTTCTTCACAGTTTGGTTAAACATAGGTTTCCCAGGTAAAATACAGGAAGTTTAGTTGAATGTGGGTTTCAGATTGTATTAGTCCATTCTCACACTGCTATAAAGATCTATCAGAGCTATCAAAAAGTTCTGCATGACTGAGGAGTCCTCAGGAAACTTAACAATCATGGTGGAAGGGGAAGCAAACTTGTCCTTCACATGGCAGCAGGAACAGGAGAAAGAAGTGCTGAGCAAAGGGGGGAAAGCTCCTTATAAAATCAACAGATCTCATGAGAACTCACTCAATATCGCAACAGCAACATGGGGGTAACTGTTCCCATGATTTAATTACCTTCCACCAGGCCCCTCCCATGACGTGGGGATTATAGGAACTACAAATCAAGATGAGATTTGGGTGGGAACACAGCCAAACTGTATTACAGATCAACATTGAATAATTATCATTTTTAGTAGAAGTATATGTTTATATACTTGTACTAGATAATTATATACTTATTCTAAAAATTAATTTTTTGTTAAACTGATGTTCAAATTGAACTGGACAATCTGTACTTTTACTTGCTAAATTTGCCAATCTTTTTTACATGGTCATTGTATAAGACATTGTTAGTTATTTAATTCACCAAACTTCCTTTTTTCTTCCAGTTATTTGATAAGCCTTGAAAAAGTTAATCATGATCAGGCTAAGTCAGTCATAGTCATCTTGTTTCCTTTGCTATCTATTGGCATAGAGTGAACATATGATACAGCCAATGAGCAATAAGGAGAAGCTAATGAGGACCTTTGTAGTTCTTCCTGGTTATAAAGGGGGAAAAGTGAGAATAGTTGTTTCTATCTACTCCAAAGAAACCAGCCACCTGCTCCTTTGTCTTCCCCACATAAATTTACTAGATAGCTGCACTAATGACATGACCAACACCAAGTATAGGAGATTAAAGTATATAAATGCTCACATCAATAAGGAAGATGGACTCCACCAGCCAGAGGTTGGTGATGATGAGAAAACTGAAGAAACAGCAAGGTTAAAGGTGAAAATTAATTTTTAATTAAAGTAAGGCTACATTTTGTGTGTTCACCAAACTGGTTGGATATGAAATCTAATTGGCAGTCACAGGTGTTACCAAAAAGAAAATTTGTTTTCCTAAATTTGTCACAGCATGTCAAAAAGGACACTTAATCGCATAAAGGACTCAGGGTAGCTGAGATATTAGGAGAGGAGGGAGGGAACAGAGAGAGGCAAGGGGGAGAACCTTCATAAGCATCACTTGGTCAAAGTATACTTATATCAAGCAGTTGTCACCTGAACACCACAAACTAATGGGTTCTTCTCATTACAATATTACAAGGAAAAATAACAGGGCACCAAATTTTTGCTTCTTGCTTGACCATTGTTACCTAAGGGTATAATATTGAAGACTATGGTGGTCATCCTGTAGCAATGATAGAGAAAGCCTGGATTCTTTTTATAAAAACTGGGTTAACATACAAACCACGGACTCTGTATCTCTTGACTCCTTATTATAAAAAATTCTTAAAATTTTGTTTTTACTTCTTACAACTAAATTCATATCCACAAAATAGTAAAAATTCTTATTTCTTAATTTATCTTATTTCTAAAAAAAGAAGCAGCTTTAAAGACACCTATGGAGTTTCTTTTATTTAAAATATTTGCTTAGTAACACTATAACAAAACACTGATTTAGACAATAAATGTAGTCATCCACAAGACAAATAAATTTTGTTTGCATTAGGGTAGAACCATTAGAGTTAAAGAAGAAGGAGAGATTCTAAAATTTAGCTAGAACGCTTAGGTGACATGTGTAAGATTGGTAAGCTGAAGACAGAGCAAAAAATTGTGGGCATGTAAATTTTATTATGACTTAGACCTTCAAGTATAGCAATTATGAGTAAGTTTTATATACAGTTGGAATATCAGGAGGCATTAGAGAAAGAGAGAGAGAGACAGAGAGATAGAGATGGATGGATGGATACATAGATAGATAGATAGATAGATAGATAGATAGATAGATAGATAGATAGATGGATAGAGTCAAAAGTACATAGGGGGAAGTTAAATACAAGTGGGATGACCTAGGGAAAGAATGTAGATAAAAAGAACAACAAAAACCAAAAGGGACTTAGGGATGTTTCCTAAAATAGTCCAGAGTTCAAATTCTATTCAGAACCAGCAACTGTTGAAGAATGTAAGGAAGCAAAATCCAATGAGGAATATCAGTATTTTTTTCAGAGCTCAATTGTATTAAACACTGATTAGTGGTTGCTTAAAATGAAGACAAAGCAACTTGTATTGATTTTAACCATGAATATGTTCTCTGTGACCTTGACAAGAATTCTAAAATGTATGTTGGAAATTGTATTAGATAATTTAAAATGTCACTGGCAGGGGAGAAAATCTCAGTATTTTTTCCTGTGAAATATGTTCTTGCAGTAACTGAAAGAAGAGAAATGAGGCAGATGACCAAAAGAAGTACATGACCAAACACTCTATGTTTGTGTGCTCCAATAACAGCTGGAGTATAGTTCATAAGTAATTAAGAGAGGATGAACTCCAGAGCAAATGTAAAAGATTTGGATAATAACTAACAAGAGAGAACAATTTTACACGGTAATATTAGATGAAGAATACAGGACCACATATAAGTATGACTATTCGGTTGGTAATAGAATATTGAGAGAGGTAATAATGATTGAGATCCAATTTCAAAATGAGGTTTGAGTCAAGGTTACACACTATAAGTGAAGATTGAAGAAGATACAGGTGGTCTGAGGAGACACTTGACTATATAAAATAATTATGTGAGATCAAAATAAAACAAATTTAATGGAGAAAAAGTTGGACTACTTGGTAGCATTACCCATTTTATGTTTCTCTTTTTGCATTTAAAGATGAATCCGGTAAGTTCAATGTATGCTTTTTCCATAGCAACTTTAGGAGAGTAAATATGTGGGTTCAACATTTCTTGGGATTCTATATAAGTATGGAAATAAGAAGCAAAAGAGTAATGATCACTTTGAAAATCTCATGTTGTTGGAAGTTTGGAAGTTTTAATCTGATGAAGGATGTGCCACAATGTGGTTCATCACATAAATTAACTAGAACAGAAGAAGAGATACTAAAATTTTGAAGTTATAAGAAAGCAAGGTTTTAAAAGGCAGTTATTGGACATAACAAATTCCAGATTGTGAACTTGTATGTAGCTTTTGCTATAGAAACCATTGTTTTTTGCTGGTTGAAATTTTATTTTTAGCTTGTAGTCATTCACCCTTTCATTCAATTATCATCGTTAATTTGAATAGATAATTTGGAAAGACTGGTGAAGCACAAAATGTATTTGTCTTGTTAATTTTGTTAACAATTGAATCTACAAGGAGAGTGCATTTTCATAAATAGCTATGACAGTTGCATAGTTAAAATCATGAATTCTTCATTCAGAAAATAATCTCCAAAGTGAAGATATAATAGTTGTTTCTTATTTTCGTAAGTCTTTGCTTTGAAAAATAACTCTATTCAAACCATTGCTCATATGAATAACATCCGTCCATCCAGTTTTTCTTCCTATAGCTTTTATCAGGACCACTTAGTAAAATTGAGAAAGGAGAAAATATCTAGACTGTAAAAAATCATAATATTGTACAAACACTGTAATTTTATGATTTCCAAAATACTCCAAGATAGTATATAAAACTTATTGCATAATCTCCTTGTAGATACAGTTGTTGACAAAACTAACAAGACAAAATACCCTTTTGTATACATAATACAAATGCTTCTAGAGCCATCTAAATTATACAGCTCGTATTTTCTTTTTGAAGTCAAAATAGTTTCTATGATCTCTCTTAATATATCATTTCTTTTTATGTCATGGATGGTAAAGAAGTTGATCATTGCTTTGGCTTGGATGTGTCACCCAAAAAGCATGTGTTGGAAACTTAATTGCCATTGTAACAGTATTAAGACATGGTCTGTTAAAATGTGATTAGCTGAGGTGGGCAGGATCACTTGAGGTCAGGAGTTTGAGACCAGTCCGGCCAACAAGGTGAAACCCCATCCCTACTAAAAATACAAAAATTAGCCAGGTGTGGGGGTGCACATGTGTAATCCCAGCTACATGGGAGGCTGAGGTGTGAGGATTGATTGAACCTGGGAGGCGGAAGTTGCAGTGAGCCAAGGTGATGCCACCGCACTCCAGCCTCAGCAACAGAATGATACTCTGACTAAAAAAAAAAAAAGAAAACAAGATATGATTAGTTCATGAGGGTTCTCTCCTCTTGGATGGATTAACACCGTTTTAGTGGGAGTGTGTTCTTTATAAATGGAAAAGTTTGTGCCCCACCACCCCTCCACTTTTCTGCCATGTGAAAACAGTATTCCTTCTCTCTGGAGGATTCAGCTTGAAAGCGGAGAGGAAACCCTTACCAGACACCAACCCTACCAGTGCCTCAATCTTTGACTTTCCAGCCTTCAAAACATTAAGAAATAAATTTGTATTTTTTATAAATTACCTAGTCTTAGGCATTCTGTTGTAGCAGCACAAACAGTGTAAGACAATTGTATTTGAAAGCTTTCTTAGGCGACATTATACTGTTTGTACCATCAATTCTAACAAAAAAAACCCAAACCTGAACATCATAGTTATGAGTACTGGCTTTGCCTAATTTTTTTCTTAGAGTGTTTCTTATTTTAAGTTCTAAGTTCAAACTCTTTATTATAAAAATAACATTAGAGAAAATTAAAAAACACACAAAATAATTAATAAAACACCTAATTATATGACCTAATAAAATAATCATTAGAAACATACTTTTTTCTAGCTCTTTTTCTATGTATTTGTAGCTATATATGTAAATGCATATGATAGTCACCTTATGACATGTATAATTTTCATCCTGTGATATCCTGAATAATTAACTATGCTATGAATTATTAGTGTAATGGGTTACCAAGTTGCATGATTTTTAAAAATGTCTTAATATCTATTAATTCATTTGTTTTAATAGCTACATAGTATCTGGAGCTTGTGAGCATTTTACAGTTTGGGGGATGGTAGATGTCAATTCTTGAGAACGACTTTCTTTTGGAAAAGATAGCAGAATTGACTCCGTCTCATAAGTTTTATGAAGCAACATATCAAGTCCAACCACTTTTTACAAAGAAAATAGTCATTCTATATCTAAAGGCAAACATTTCAAACTAAGATGATATTATGTTAAGTCGTGTAAATTAGATTGTTCTTAGCCTACACATGGAAAGAATTAGAATATTTACACCAATTTTTAAATCAATTCAGATTTTCACTACTTCGCTAGTGTTCTTTGTCAACCTCAAGTGTCATTCAAATTTGAATTATCCAGGATTTTTGAATACTTAATGATGATTAGGTGGGACAAAGGTTACTCTCTGAAAAAAACTCATGTATGTGGCAGTCATTTCCACATGGAAATAAGCAGATCTTAAATTGGGGCTTACACAGTAGCTTTCTCTCTTTTGCACACAGGCCATTGCACACACGTTGAACATTTCCTTTGCTATGTGGGATTCTTCTAGAATTTTAACACTTTCATATTATGTTTAAAAATTTTGAATTACTTGGGAAGCTGAGGCGGGCAGATCACCTGAGGTAAGGAATTCGAGACCAGCCTTGCCAATATGGTGAAATCCCGTCTCTACTAAAAATACAAAAAATTAGTTGGGTGTAGTGGTGCATGTCTGTAGTCCCAGATACTCTGGAGGCTGAGGCAGGAGAATCTCTTGAACCCAGGAGGTAGAGGTTGCAGTGAGCCAAGATCGAGCCACTGCACTCCAGCTTGGGTGACAGGGCGAGACTCTTGCCAAAAAAAAAAAAAAAAAAGAAAAGAATAAGGAAAAAAAAATTGTGAACTACTTGGTCATGACACATATTTTGTTTTTAGTACTGAGGCTGGTTAAGTAAAACTTTGGTAAAAGTTCACAGTGTGTTAAGGAGTTTAAAGAGAGCTCTATATATGATGGGAGAAAGTAGTATGTGAAAGCATCCTAAAACATTCTGGGTCCTCTGGGTCAGCAAAGGAGAGAGAAGTAGCAGAGGCAGCAAATGACGACCGACATGACTGATTCTAAAGCATGTAAGCATAAAACCCAGACTCAAAAAACAAGTTTTACAAAAATCCTAAAAGTATTCTCACACCTTCACAGGACGATTACACCCCTAAGCAGCAATCTAATCCATTTTTCATTTTATATCTCTCTCTCCTGAGATATTTTTCACTGGAATTTTTTGTCATATAAATAAATAGCAAAATATAATTTGCTTTAGAGAAAATCACAGCATAGACAGCTTTCACAGAACTAATCTACTTAGTACTTTGAACAAAACTGTTTGGGTTTATACATTCTAAAACATCAAGATTTTTTTTAAATTTAGTCTAAAATTTATAATACTATAAAGCATTATAGCCTTTGATTCTTTGAAATAATAAAATGCTTTTATCAGAACCTTTAAATGACATTAGTTACAATTAGTATTTTAGTTCTCCATCAATAATTGCTTAGTTTTTCTCCTTAGCAAATACTCATACAATTATCACTGAATAAAGTAGTAGTTCAAATACTTTTTTAAAAATTGGAGTTTCCTTCAGATGTCTCAATTATATCTACATCACCTTTCTTGACTGTTAAAAAATATACTTCTCCTTAAGATATATTCAAAACCTCTTCTTCTATGATTCCACCATTTCTTTAGTTTCAACACGTTTTAATGACATATTTACCAACTCTTCAGCCTACTATTGGCTAAAACATAAAAGAAATATGAAATGATATATTCCCTTCATAAAAGGTTAGAAACCTTTAAATATGGAGTAAAAAAATTACAGAGGATTGACAGTAATTATTTGCCTGATATAAATCAGTCATTACAATTGCAAATGTTTTAAATGAGAATCCCCAACTACTTTATTTTTTAAGGCCAAGTTATATTTAGTTCTGTAATATTACCTTTAAAAATTCTTTCCAAAAGAAGGTAAAATAAAATATATAGTCTTTCCAATTCTTTTTTAAGTGGAAGCCGTTTTTTTTTTTTTTTTTTTTTTTTTTAACCGACATTCACTCAGTGTCCGAAAGATGGGTTTCCTGTCTAAATTCTACCCCAACATTATAGAACATAATAGTTTCAGTTCCTCTGAAGGCCAGCTAAAGCATTTGTTCAACTTCTTTTAAGCCTTTTGGAACCAGCTCACCATAATAAAATTTTATTTTTTGATGTTTTGGTGCCAAGAAACATGCAATGTATTTTTATTAATTTTCTTGTATAATTTGTAGGAAAAAAAAATAAGGTATATTTCCCAATTTTAAAGCCAAACACTTAAATATATTTGGTTATTTCCCAAATATCACAAGTTAGAAAAAGAAGCACAATTGGGTTCTAGTACTATCTGATTGCAGAGCATGTACTCTAAAAATTCGTTCTATTCTGTACCTTTCCTCAGTCCCTCAACATCATTAAGCACTAATATCTACACATAGCTTTAAAGTACCACAAACAGGCTTTCTGTTGAGAAACAAGTTCCTACAAAATCAAGGTCTCCTCGTCATGTGTCACAGCTGGTAGCAGTCTCACCTTGGTGACTCTTTTGTGAACTGAGTTTTTATGAGCTCAGATGCTTGGCTCAGCTTCTGCATATCCTTCAGCATTTCGCTAATGCCTTCCAGAGACTTAGATTCATGGGTGAAAAGTCTAGGTTACAAATATTCCATCCACACTACTCAAGAAGTCTGATACGTCCATGTCCCAATGTAATCTTTTGATGAATGCAGTTAAATAAATACCAAAGAGTAATTTATTTACATTTGGAACAGCAACAGTTTCAGTCACATTCATTTAATCGATTTGTTATTTCACTGAAAATACTCTAGGCTGTGAAACTGTGCAGAGGCTTGTCTAACATTGTCTTGCAAATGCCAAAATTAAAAGCTTAGTGCTCAGGCGGAGGAAAGGACAGTAATAATAACCTCCATAAGAGCAAGAAAAATCCTGATTCTTGGCTAACTTTCTGATTTACATTCCAAATTCCCAACTGCCCGTCAGCTAAAATCTCAGTAGCTATATTTTTGCACTGTCAGAGAATAATTTAAAATATTTTCTGCTTATATGGACATGGGGCTCTCACTCTTCTAAGCCTACAATTTACATCTTTTAAGATTTAAATACATGACCGATTGCAGCTGGGGAAGTGATGTGAACTTCCCAGCATTCTGCAAACTGCCGCTCCGAGCCTAGAAAGAGGGGTGGAAGGTTCAATCTCTATTTATTTGATCATAAGATTTTGCTATGTCAGTGAAAAATAATGTGTTAGGGGACAGGACACTCAATCTGCTGCTGGCCAGCATATTGATTGTATAAGCTGTGATTTGCTATCTGGCTAAAGAAATATTTTGCCATCACAGTTGGAGTTGGATATTGGCAGATTTGTTGAGAAGCAAATTCAATATATTAGAGGATTTACTCCATTCTTGTTCTTTACAAAGTATGTCCCCCAATTATAATTATGCAATGCTGTTTCAGTGGGCAGGGTGAGTTTTGAGGAATTTATATCTTAACATATTCCTGGTTATAACTTTATTTTTCAGTTTTTAATCAAGTCATATACCATTTACAGATAAATCTTGGGAAAAAAAGGTAGAGTTTCATTGCTTAAAGGATGCTTGTGAGCATCATTAACTTATTTTCTAGTAAGATAACAGGGGCATTAAGAAGCACAGCTAGTTAGTGGGAGTGCAGGAACTAGATCTGATTTTTCTCATTTGAGGTCATTCATTAACAACTTAAGGCAGCAGGTAACCTTTGAGAACTGAAGAGCTTTTTAAGTGTTGTCTTATTCACTATTATCATTTATGCTGTTTGAAGTTTAGTAGCTATTCCTGCAAGAGTGAAATATTTGTATTTTTTAAATCAAGCAGTCTAATAGAGACTATTCGTCATAAAAAATTCATGAGTAATTTCTGTTTTGTTTAATTTCTGTGACTCAATTTCCTTAATTTTCAATTGTGTTAACATTAATATCTGCCTCACAGGTTTGTTTAAGGGAATTCTAGAAGGAAGATGTGTAAAGCAGTTGGATCAATACCTGGACACATGGTAAGTGCTACATATACATATTTGTTATCATTAGAGTGTTCTTGTTTTAGAAAACAGAGCTTAACCAGTTGAAACATGATTTTATGTATGTAACTTAAAACCAAAAAGTTTCCTCCATGAATCAGATGGCTAGTGTTTCAGCTTGGAAGGAAGCAAAGTATCCCAAAAATATAAGTAACTGTTTAGACGGTGGCTTATATAAAAAAAAAGAAAAAAAATGCCTCAGCTGTGATTCAGATGAAAGGCTGAGAGAATAATGAAATAGAAAGGCCACTTCTATGATTTTCATTCCTGTTTGTCAATGAGTCAATGCTTCCAGGTCCTAACATTTTATGTAAGATTACTTTTAATTGTTTGGAGGGGAAGGAAAAGGGCAAGAAACACATGAAAAACAATCTTCATTAAATTCATTGAATTGCATGTTGCATATATTTTTATGGAATATTGGCATCCTGAAAGTGATACTTAAATAATTTCCCAGCATGGTATAATCTGCCTGCACATATTTTGCATAAGTTATTACCTTCTACCAAGGAATGAAAATGAGAATTGTTTAAAATGGGATATGCTTGGTAGTGAATCAAATTTCCCTAGTATGTAAATTATTTCCTGGGAGTGAATAAGGCACATTGGGAGCAATTTAATAAATGATACCCTGGAGGTCTGAATGGATTAATGAAGCTGATTATCCTTTTCCTGCAGAAGGAGAAAACTGTCACTCTGCAGTTAGCCTAAATGAGCTCTCCATAGTGTCACTTGAAGGTATTTTTGCGTGGAGAAAGGAGATAAATATAGGTGCCCCATTTAATTCTTCTTGGGGTAGAGCGACTTTACATGATTACTTTCTTTCTCTCTCGGTATGGTGTCATTAGCAAAGAAGGATATAGCCTTCTTGGAGAAAGAGAGTGAGCTGGTTCTGTTAAAATAAAACATATGTACCCTGTTGGTGTGGAGCCTTGTCCAAGGTGAATGCCATGGTCTTTCTCTCCTAAATACTGATGCTGATGACTGCACCTGGCCTCCTCTGCAGTGCTTCACAGGTGTTTTTCTATAAAGCACTTCTATGGAGAAGGCTTAATGCTCTTTACACAGCCACAAACAACAGGTGAGCTGCTTATAAGTCTCAATTAGAATGCAGAGTCTTATCCTTGTATTCAACACAACTCTATTAGTTATCTACCATTGTGTGACAAAGTATCACAAATTCAGAGACTTAAAACAACACAAATGTATGATATCACTCTCTTAGTTTGGGCTGCTAAAACAGGAATCCTATAGACTGGGTGGCTTAAACAATAGGAAATTATTTCTCACAGTTCTAGAGGCTGAAAAGTCAGGAATCAAGGTGCTGGTCAACTTGGGTCCTGCTGAGGGCCCTCCTCCTTGTTTGCAGATTGCTACCTTCTTGCTATATCCTCACATAGCAGAGAGAAAGAGGGAGATTGGTTCTCTGCATTTCCTTATAAGGACACTGATTCATCATGGAGACCCCATCTTCAGGACTTCACCTAAACCTAATTATCTCCCAAAGACCCTACCTCCTAATACTATCCCATTGGGGGTTAGAGTTTCAACATACACATTTGGGGGAGACATAAATACGGAGTTCATAGCACTCACACTTGCTTTGGATCAGGAGTCTGGGCATAGGTTTGCTGGCTCCACTGCTCAGGGTCTCACAGGCTGAAATCAAGGTATCAGCTGGAGCCTCATCTGAGTCTTAGCTTTCTCTTCTGAGCACATTCGGAATAATTGTTGGCAAAATTATTTTCCTTGAGGATGTAGGACTGAGTTCCTTACTTGCTTGCTAGTTGTTGGCCAAGGATATTTTCAGTTTCAGAACCAAAGGTGTTTCTAGAGACCATCCTCACATCTTAGCCGTGTGGTCCATAGCATCTGGCTCCATAAAAGGAAGGGTTTCCTCATTTTAAGGGCTTGCTGATTAGATTTAGTCCACTCAGGATAATTCTTTATTTGCATAACTCAATAAATTAGCGACTCCAATTATATCTGCAAAATCTCATTTGCTATATAAGGTAACATAATCACAGACGTGCTTTCTCATTATGTTTACAGGACCTGCACATTCTCAAAAGAAGAGGATTAAACAGAACATGAATCATTGGGAGTTATAGTTGAATCCCATGTACCACAGAATATACTATTTTTCTCCTCTGAGTATACACGTGCAGAAGTATATGTGTGCATATATATTCACACACACATATGATATGGAATACATAAAGTTTGGGGCTTATAAAACAAAATCTTCCATGCTGCCAATTAAATTATTTCCTTTCCTACACAGTACGATATTTTTAAAAAAATCAATAGATATATGTACCTGTTCAAAAAAGAAACAAACTGACTTGCTACCCATGTAAGAATTAAGAATATAGCAGTATTATCTCTACATTTAAATATTGCAGTGCCAATAATATTTAGGCTGTAATAAAGAAGGTGAAAAAAATATTTTTTTATTTACAACAAAGATTAATTTTCTTCCTTTCTTCTTCTTCTTCTTCTTCTTCTTCTTCTTCTTCTTCTTCTTCTTCTTCTTCTTCTTCTTCTTCTTCTTCTTCTTCTTCTTCTTCTTCTTCTTCTTCTTCTTCTTCTTCTTTTTTTGAGACAGAGTCTCACTCTGTTGCCCAGGCTGGAGTGCAGTGGCATGATTTTGGCTCACTGCAACCTCTGCCTCCCGGGATCAAATGATTCTCCTGCCTCAGCCCCCCGAGTAGTGGGGATTACAGGCATGCACAACCATACCCAGCTATTTTTTGTATTTTTAGTAGAGATGGGGTTTCACCATTTTAGCTAGGTTAGTCTCAAACCCCTGACCTCAGGTGATCCACTCACCTTGGCCTCCTAAACTGCTAGGATTACAGGTGTGAGCCACCATGCCAGGACAGATTAATTTCAAGGAATTTGCAGAAGAAAGAGTAAAACTTAGACACCACGTGGTGGAGGACAAATTAAAGAGCCAGCTGTCAAAATTGTCAGAAGATTTTAACTGAGATTTAAAGTGGATATTTATAATTTTTCAGATTATTTGTCAAATTAATCGCTGTGTATTTAACCAGTATTATTGAGCACCGAAAAGAGATGAGTTGCTATATTTGTTAGTGTTGAATATATACCCAAAACATGTGGCTAAGCAGGCCATGTGTGTTAATCCATGTAATACCTACAACAACCCTAAATGGAGAATAATAATAAGAGGATTAGCTTTTGGACAAAAAAGAGAGAAAAAATCTAGAGGCTTCCTTAATGATCTGGTCCTTGAGATGAAGTCTAAGACTGTGTAGAAATTATTAAGCTAACGAAGATGAGGTTGATAAATTACGTATACAAGGCAACCAGGCAGTAGAGTGTAGGGCACATTTGGGAACTACAACTTGTTCAATATTACCAGAACATGACTGTGGGTTTAACAGAGTCCTACAAGAAAATATGACAACTAAATTGCAAAAAGGTGCTCCTTCCCCTGGACTCTCCCTAACCAGGATACAGGACTTGGCAAGCAGAGTGCAGGCACAATTTCAGGCCAACTTTATCCTCACACCAGGATGCTCAGAAGGATCAGTCATAAGTTTATCTAAATTTATCTCCGCAGATCTTCTGACCGAGTCATGGGAGAGGTAAAGGAATTCAGAAATAAAGCTCAAAGGAATCAAATGAGTTAAAAGCTGATTATGCTCTATGATAAGGAGCTATGTGTACCAAGATGCAAAAGTTCATTCTAAAGAGAGGTACACATACTACAAAAATATATAAGTATGTGGATATTAGAATAATAGCTATGTTTTGCTTCTCAAATGGGTTCCTGGGATGGATCAACAATTTTGTCAAGGACTTTGAGCCACCTTAACATAGAAGAGTAGATTAGGAGGAGCAGCACTTTGTATGAGGCAATTTTATAGGGCTGATTTAATCTGACAGAGTCTCAGTAAGTCCCAGTTTAAATTGTCTGTCCTTGAGAAATATAAACATGACCTTGAGAAACATCAAAGGGGCATATGCATAAAGGAAACTTGTAGCCAGAATAAGTGTAAATTTGCCAAACAAATAGCAAAATGGACTATCAAGCCTGTTGATGTCAACATGGATAGATGACCAGAATTAACCCTACGTTATCCTCTCTGTCCCATCCCATGAAGAAAAATAAGTTCTTGGAACTTAGATTCAACCTTCACGAAAAGACAAGCAGAGGAATTTTAAGTTGGATTTATTATAAAAAATTGAGTTTCATGTGGAAGCTAAAAAAGATACAGTAAATAGAATGTAAATATTAATGCTATGGAATTGCAATGAATTAACTAAGGTCCTACATATATTGAAAGGGTAGACAGAAACTGAGCTCTACTGAACTCATGACTTAATGATTTACTGGATTTAAATAACATACAAGTTCCTTAGCATTACACATTATCTTTTAAAAATTTGCTTGTGTCTAATAATGTAGTTCATTACTTGAACTCTCTTGCCAGTCCTAAAGTCTTCTGTAACAAATTTATGTCTGGAAAACTATAACATTGATGATTTTGTATAGAAATGAGTTAAAATCATATAAAATAATCAGTAATATATAATATATGAAAATTGTCAATTATATAGTATATAAAATCATCAGTGATATTGTATATAAGATCATCAATGATATAGTATATAAAATCATTAATTTTCTAGACATGAGATTTGTGATAGTAGAATTTAGGACAGGCAAGAGAGCTCAAGTGATAAACTTATTAGATACTGGCTAATTATTAAAAGTCAATGTGTGAATACTAAGGAATTGGTATTTTATTTAAATACAGTAATATCATCAAATAGTTTTAAGCAAAATGATCAGATTTAGATTTTAAAAATATCCTGTGGCTGCAGTAAAGATGATGTGCTGGAGGATATTTGGATGGAAGACAAAAAGCCTTTATTAATGGATTCATGTTAATCCTTTGGTTCAGATGATTCAGAATGAAAATCAAAATACATAATATCTTTTTTAATCTTCTTATACATAAATACTTAATTATGGTGACTGACAGAAAAAGAACAATAAGAAAGAAGATCCTCAGATCATATAAGTTAGATTGAAAATAATGTATTTTGTTCAAATAAGAAAGGTAGGAAGGAACCAGTTGTAGTGATGAAAATGGTGGCTCTGTGCATTTGTGGGCCATACAGATCAGAAAGGTGAATGTTCCTGGAGCTCCAGAGAAATCTAGGGGAAGACAAGAGTTGGCTTATCAGCATAGAGGTGGTAGATGAAGACAGGGGATGAAATAACACGCAAAATATATAAAGGTAAATAGAAGCTGAATATGGAATTCTAAGTAATTGGGAGATAAAAAAATAAAAAAAAAAATGGCACACAGAAAAGAGTGAACCTGGTCACATAGAAAACATTGCTTTCCTCAAAGACAAGAAAGGAGACAGTTTCAAGAAGAAAAGGCAAGATCAACAGTGTAAAATGTCAAAAAAAAAAAAGAGTTCAAATGTAATAAGGACTAAAATGTGTCTATTAGATTAAGCAAAGAATAAGACAGTGATGACCTTTGTGAAAAATTCAAGAAAATGTTAAGGGCAGAAGTTAAATTGTAAGAACCTGAGAAATGGATAGGAGGGAAGACCTCAGTCTTTCAAGAATGTTCATCATGAAGAGGAGGAAAGCTGAATGGTAGCTAGAAAGGCAAGGTGGTCATAGTGTAGAGCGTGTCATCTTAGTGAGGTAGTGAGGTCAGTATCACCCCCGTGGGCAAAACTTGTTTTTTCTTTTTTTTTTTTTTTTTTTTTTTTTGAGACGGAGTCTCGCTCAGTCGCCCAGGCTGGAGTGCAGTGGCGCGATCTCGGCTCACTGCAAGCTCCGCCTCCCGGATTCAAGCCATTCTCCTGCCTCAGCCTCCCAAGTAGCTGGGACTACAGGTGCCCGCCACGCCCGGCTAAGTTTTTGCATTTTTAGTAGAGACGGGGTTTCACCATGTTAGCCAGAATGGTCTCCATCTCCCAACCTCATGATCCACCCGCCTCGGCCCCCCAAAGTGCTGGGATTACAGGCGTGAGCCACAGCAACTGGCTCTGTTTGTGTTGTACACAGTGTATATCTGTGATATTAAAATTTCAGGGGATGAAACTAGGAAAAAATCACTAAAAAGTTTCCTTAAAAGGGCGATGTTAATAACTTTTAAATTGTTGAGGGAAACTTATGTAAACTAGCAGTGTTTGCTGAAAAAAAAGTTAGTATTGAAAGATAGAAGATAAAGAAGAGTATTTATAATTAATAAAAAAAGGTAATAAAAAAGCAGAGAGTCTAAAGGATACAGATGAAAAGAAAAAGATAAACTTTGCCCAGGCGCAGTGGCTCACGCCTGTAATCTCAGCACTTTGGGAGGTCGAGGTGGGCGGATGAAGAGGTCAGGAGATGAAAACCATCCTGGCTAACACAGTGAAACCCGTCTCTACTAAAAATACAAAAAATTAGCCGGGCGAGGTGGCGGGCGCCTGTAGTCCCAGCTACTCGGGAGGCTGAGGCAGGAGAATGGCGTGAACCCGGGAGGCGGAGCTTGCAGTGAGCCGAGATCGCGCCACTGCACTCCAGCCTGGGCGACAGAGCGAGGCTCCGTCTCATCAAAACAAAACAAAACAAACAAAACAAAACCAGATTAACCTTAGAAAGTGTCAATGGTTATATTTTCTTTGAAAGGGGGAAATAAGAATGGAAAGAAACACATATTTCAGAAATCAGAGTGTCCTGTTTTTGACTTGTATCACCATGTTCCAAAGAAATGAAGTCATTTGGGAAGAGAAAAGGATTAAGAGATTAGATAAAATCGATTAAGTTAAGGATTGAAATTATTCTGGGGAAGTATGCTTCAATCAAAAGAGCCTTTCAAAGGGTTTGGCTCTTCTTGAAGGAAGAGGTCCAAAACGTGAAATCTCTCCTGCTGGCCTTGAATAAGCTAACAGCCATTTTGTGAACTATCTGTGAGAGGTAGTCATATGGCAAGGAAGTAAGAGTGTTTTGCAGGTCAAAGATAAGAAAGGAGACAGTTTCAAGAAGAATAGACAAGATCAGCTCTGATCTCGGAGCTCTGATCTTGTGTCTAGGAGCTCAGAGCCGTTCCTGATAGATATTAGATATTAGATATTTACCAAGAAAAGGGGAACTCTGTCATACAACCATAAGGACATAAAATCTTACAAACGCCTGGGATGTGTTTAGCATATTCTTTCCTAGTTGAGTCTCCAGATTATATACTCTCCAGATGAGAGTATATATAAATGCCCTAGTTGAGTCTACAGATTAGGTATGTATGTGTGTATATAGATATACACTCACACACACACACACATATACACACACACCTACAGAGGAGGGTATATATAATATATGTAATATATTATTAATTATTAATTAAATATCATAAAATTATAATATATAAATATATAACATAATATATAATATAATATATAATATAAATATATAACATAATAATTTATATATAATATATAACATAATATTATATATAAATATATAACTATAATATATAGATCTATAGATATATTACATATGTTAATATAGATTGAAATATACTTTGTATTATAACATAATCTAGGTTAAGTGGAATATTCAGGATAAAGTAAACAAATAGTATATATAAATAGTATAACATATATATTAATAAATAAATATATAAAATATATAAATATATAACATAATATTTATATAAATATATTATAAAATATATAAATATATAACAAATTATATATATATACAATGTATAAATATATAACATAATATTTATATATAAAATATATAATCTCCTTTAATCAGCCAGAGCTATGATATCTTATATAGCTGTATTCCTGTTTTTCCAGAATTCACTTAGTTACCTAGATGTGAGGACAAAGTATTCATCTAACTTGTAATTATCTAGAAAGGTTGGTGGAAGAAAAAAAAGGAGAAAGGATGAGATGACCAAAAAAGTTTAAAATATTCGGCAAGAGAAAGATTTAGGTAATGGAACAAAAAAAGCCATTATTTTCAATTTATGATAGTATGGTGGTGCCAATATTCTCTGTGAACTTAGTGTCTTAATCTACATAATGAATTAATAATAGTAGTGGCCTCACAGGTTGTGATCTTTTTTTTTTTTTTTTTTTTTTTTTTTTTTGAGACAGAGTTCTCCCTCTATTGCCCAGGCTGGAGTACAATGGCATGACCTCAGTTCCTGCAGCCTTGTCTCCTGGGTTCAAGTGATTCCCCTGCCTCAGCCTCCCAAGGTAGCCTGAGATTACAGGCATGTGCTGCACATCTAGCTAATTTTATAGTTTTAGCAGAGAAAACGTTCACCATGTTAGGCAGTTCAAACTGCTGACCTCAGTGATCCACCCATCTCGGCCTCCCAAAATGCTGGGATTACAGCAGTGAGCCACTGCAGTGCCAAATCCTTTTTATATCTTATAAACCCATACGCAAGAGTGCCTGCCCTGTGTTGGGTAGTATAAGAAGAAGAAGTTATAGAGTAACAGCATTATAAACTGTAAGATAAAGAAAGATAAGATCAGTGCTCACATTTAGAAAATAAAAATCAAGGGGTTACAAGAAAGCAGAAGGTCAAAGCAAACATGTGGTAGGAGTTAATAAAATGAGAGAGATTAAGGAGATAAGATAGTTAATGTGTAATGTTGGATTTATAATTGGAAAGAGAGTACATGTAAGTTGAACTTAAAACACAATATACAGATGAATACCACAGCACACAAATGTATTTATCAGAAATGTGTATATCAAGAAAATGGCATACATCATAAGCATCTACCAATTAGAATAACCCAATTTTTCGTGAAATATTTATGCAAAAGGATGAATATGGGAAAGGGGAGAATATAATGAATACATAGTTAACAAGAATTGGTAGTTTTCTAAAATAATCAATCTCATAAATAGAGACATTTCCAGCTGTGATAGGGTCTCTGGTAGCATGTTTAGGAATCCTTTTTTTAAAATGTATTAATCATGTATGCATTTTGGTTGGTGGATTGTTTCATGAACTTAACATGGAGAATATCTAGGTATGTGGGTATAAAGAAAGATATGAAAATATTTGATGGCAGTTTTTCTACTTATCCCTTATCAGAGCCCCCAGTAGAGAAAGAAACGTACTCTATTTCATATTCCCCAGTGTTTGCTTACAAAAGTGTTTCTCAGTTAAACTCTTGGATTCAGTGAAACAGAACAGTTTACAAGCACTGTAAAGAAAGTATGTTTATGTAGTTTGCATATATAAAACCTATGTCAATATGAACCAATGGAGAAAAGAAGCATGTTTCTAATTAATATTAATGATCGCTTAAAAAGCTGTTTTATTCGTCAAACTCATCCATTCATTGAGAGAAAACTGGTTTATGATGCCTCTTTTTAAAAGCATACTTACATTGGCTTTTTATTGCTTGATTTCTCACCTGTCTCATAAAGCCCAATGAAGAAAAGAAATAACATTTCTTCGATAAGATTTTTCAATGTTTCTTAACTCTCTCTCTCTCTCCTCTCTCTCTCTCTCTCTCTCCTCTCTCTCTCTACTCTATATATATATATATATATACACATACACACACACAAATATTCTTATTTATGTATTTATCATTTTTTATTATACTTTAAGTTCTGTGATACATGTGCAGAATGTGCAGGTTTGTTACATAGGTATACATACGCCATGGTGGTTTGCTGCACCCATCAACCCATCATCTACATTAGGTATTTCTCCTAATGCTGTCCCTCCTCTTGCCCCCAACCACTGGCCAGGCCCCGGTGTGTGATGTTCACCTACGTGTGTCCATGTGTTCTCATTGTTCAACTCCCACTTATGAGTGAGAACATGCGGTGTTTGGTTTTCTGTTACTGTGTTAGTTTGCTGAGAATGATGGTTTCCAACTTCATCCATGTCCCTGCAAAGGACACGAACTCATTCTTTTTTATGGCTGCATAGTCTCATTTTCTTTATCCAGTCTAACATTGATGAGCATTTGGGTTGGTTCCAAGTCTTTGCTATTGTGAATAGTGCTGCAGTAAACATGCATGTGTGCATGTGTCTTTATAGTAGAATAATTTGTAATCCTTTGAGTGTATACCCAGTAATGGGATTGCTGGTTCAAATGGTATTTCTAGTTATAGATCCTTGTGGAATCGTCACACTGTCTTCCGCAATGGTTGAACTAATTTACACTCCCACCAAAAGATATTCTTAAACTGAAATAATTATACTTAATTTGTTAAGTTTAATACTTTTGTTTCAGGCACTGAAAATCTTTATGAAACAGTAAGATACTAATGTATGTTTTTTCTCAAAGGGGCCACTTTGCTTTATAGCTCCTCTCACCAAAAAGAGCAACAAATTACTCCACCCTTACAAGTTATCTTGCTTTGTTGAAAACATACCTGGTTGCTCTTCTCAGATACTGTATTTTTACAAATCAAATATCTGTGGCAATCTTGTCTCACACAAACCTATTGAAGCCATTTTTCTAACAGCATATGCTCACTTCCTGTTTCTGTGCCACAATTATCCCAGTATTTTAAACTATTTCATTATTGTTAAATCTATTATGATACTCAGTGATCAGTTTTTTTTTTTTTGTTTTTTGTTTTGTTTTGTTTTGTTTTTGCAGAGTCTCTCTCTGTCTCCCAGGCTGGAGTGCATTGGCTCGATCTTGGCTACTGCAACCTCCCCCTCCCAGGTTCAAGGGATTCTCCTGCCTCAGCCTCCCAAGCAGCTGTGCACCAGGTGTGCACCACCATGCTAGGCTAATTTTTGTGTTTTTAGTAGAGACAGGGCTCCACCGTGTTTGCTAGGTTGGTCTCAAACTCCTGACCTCAAGTGATCTGCCCACCTCAGCCTCCCAAAGTGCTGGGATTACAGGCATGAGCTACTGCACTCAGATGATGAGTGATTTTTGATGTTAAGATTATAATTGTTTTGACATGCCATGAACTGTGCCCATGAAAGATGACAAATTTTATTGATAAATATTGTGTGCTCCGACTGCTCTACTGACGGGCTGTTTCTGTCTCTCTCCCTCTCCTTGAGCCTCCCTATTCCCTGAGACACAACAATATTGAAATTATGCCAACTAGTAACTCTACAACGGCCTCTAAGTAGTCAAGTGAAAGAAAATAAATTACAATTCTCTCACTTTAAATCAAAAGCTAGAAACGTTTAAACTTAGTGAGGAAGGCATGTCAAAGGCTGAGATAGGGCTGGGTGCTCTGGCTCATGACTGTAATCCCAACACTTTGGGAGGCCAAGAAGGGCCAATCCTTGAGCTCAGGAGTTCAAGACAGGTCTGAGCAACATGACAACCCCCACCCCCAAACACACACAAAAAATTAGCTGGTCTTGGTAGTGTATGACTCTAATCCCAGCTACTTAGGAGGCTGAGGCAGGAGAATCTCTTAAGCCTGGAAGGTGGAATTTGCCTAGGAGGATCTCAGTTGCTCATGGAGAGATTGTGCCATTGCTTGGGTGACTGAGCAAGACTGTCTCAAATAAAACAAACAAACAAAGATGAGATAGACTGAAAGCTAGGCTTCTTGAACCAAACCATTAGTCAAGTTGTGAATGCAAAAGAAAAGTTTTTGAAGGAAATTAAAAGTAATACTCTATTGAACTCATGAATGATAAGAAAGTGAAATATCCTTATTACTGATATGGAGAATCTTCTAGTGGTCTAGATAGATCAAACCAGACACAACATTCCCTTAAGCATTAAGGCTAATCTAGAGCAAAGTCCTAACTGTCTTCAATTGTCTTAAGACAGAGAGAGAGTTGAGGAAGCTGCAGGAGAGAAATTTGAAGCTAGCAGAGGTAGGTTCATGTGGTTTAAGGAAAAAAAGTCATCTCTGTAACACAAAAGTGCAATGTAAAGCAGTAAATGCTGATGTAGAAGCTCCAAAATGTATCCAGAAGATCTAGCTAAGATTATTGATGAAAATAAATACACAAAACAACAGATTTTTGGTTGAGACAAATAGACTTATATTGGAACAAGATGCCATCTGGGGCTTCATAACTAGAGAAGAAAAGTCAATGCTTGGGCTTCAGAGCTTCAAAAGACAGACTGATGCTCTTGTTAGGTGCTAATGCAGCTATTGACTTTAGGTTGAGGCCAGTGTGTATTTACCATTCAGAAAATCCTAGGGCCCTAAAGAATTTTGCTAATTCCACTCTGCTTGTGCTCTAAATGGAATTAAAAGCCTGTATGATGGCACAAGTGTTTACAGCATAGTTTACTAAATTTTTTAAGCCCATTCTTGAGACCTACTGCTCAGAAAAAAAAGAGAATGCTTTCAAAATGTTATTGCTCCATTGGCAATGTACCTATTCATTCACCCAAGAGCTCTAATGGAGATGCATTGAGAGATTAATGCTGTTTTCACGCCTGCTAACACAACATCCACTCTACAGTTCATGGATCAAGAAGGAATTTTGACTTTCAAGTCTTGTTATGTAAGAAATAAATTTCACAAGGCTATAGCTGCCATAGATAGTGGTTCCTGTGATGGATCTTGGCAAAGTGAATTAAACACCTCTAGATGTCATTAAGGTCACGTGTGATTCATGGGAGGAGGTCAAAATAACATTAACAAGAGTTTGGAAGGCCTTTATTCCAAACCGCATGGATTACTTTGAGAAGTTTGAGACTTTTATGGAAGAAGTAACTGCAGATGTGATGCAAAAAGCAAGAGAACTAGAATTAGAAGTGAAGCCTGATGATATAAATGAAGTATCTTTTTGTGGATGAGGAAATAATAATTTTTTGAGACAGAATCTACTCCTAGTGAAGAGGCTGTAAGCATTGTTAAAATTACAACAAATAATTTAGAAGATTACAGAAACAGTTGATAAACAACAGCAGGGTTTGCGAGAATTTACTCTAATTTTCAAAGAAGTTATGTTGTGGCTAAAATACTATCAACCAGCATTGCATGATACAGATAAATCTTTCATAAAAGAAAAAAAACAATTGTTGGAGCAAACTTCACAGTTTTCTTAATTTAAAAAAAAATTGATACAGCAACCCCTATCAGCAATCACCACCCCAATCAGTCAGCAACCATCAATATCAAGACTTTGTACTAGCAAAATATTAGGACTAGTTGAAGCCTCAGATAATTGTTAGCGATTTTTTAGCAGTAAAGTATGTTTTTTTAACTATGATATGTACTTCTTATAGATATCATGCTATTGTGCACTTAATAGACTATACTATAGTGTGAATATCACTTTTATATACTGATAATCCCCTACAATTGATTTGACTCACGTTATTGCACCATTTACTCTTTTTGGGTGACCTGGATCTGACTTGTAGTATCTCCAAGGAAAGATTGTATTTGCCGTAACCAATTGAATATGGTACAAACTACTCTGTAGCAATTCTGAAACCAGGCCTCAGAACACTGCGCAATTTTGACTGTTTATATTATTTAAATTCTGTGACTGCTTTGTGCGAAAATGTTACCTGATGACAAAAATAAGACCCACAGCCCACTTGTGCACTGTTCCATAACTTACCAACTGCATGACATGCAAGTAATGCCACCCTGAATCGTCCAAATATCAGTCAACTCACCAGCTAACCACATTCCATGAAGAAGCCAAGCAAAAATTAGCTGGGTTGACCTAGACTAGACCATCTACCTAGCCAATAAAACATGGTGAGCTAAATAAACATCTGTGACCTTAGGCCTCTAAGTTTTGAAATGATATGCACATAACAATGCAATGAGAAAAAACTCTTAATATTTTGATTACATACTCAGTACAAATCACTGAAATAATAACTGTGCCTAACCACAGAAACAAAATAAAGACAATGACAATTTTTCTTAGACTGCATTAATTGAAATAGACTTTCCAAAACAATGATGATAATTACTCTTGGTTGCATTTTTATGGCCATATTACAGACATAAATTACTATTCACTTCAGGTGCAACATTTATTAGAAATGTTAATTTGCTACTGCATATGCAAAAGAAGGTAGCCAGGATTATACTCAGGAGACACCATGATTCATTTCTTCTACAGCCTGGAGACAAAAAAACCCAAGAGAAAACTAAAGACCATCTCCAAATACCTTGGATTTAACGTGTCATGGAGAATTGAATTTATATTGTGTACCACTCTCAAATGCAGAAAACAGATCAGGACATATATGTTTAGGGGTTAATAATCATAAGTTTAATCTAAAACAGAAACATTCTAATGATTAAAATTCAAAAGGGTATTTTGACGGGAATTGCACTGAATTTGTAGACTGTTTTTGGAAGTATAGCCATTTTTACAATATCGATTCTACCCATCCATGAGCATGGGATGAATTTACATTGGTTTGTGTCATCTATGATTTATTTCAGCACAGTTTTGTAGTTTTCCTTGTAGAGGTCTTTCACCTCCCTAGTTAGGTATATTCCTAAGTATTCTATTTTATTTTATTTTATTTTATTT
>NW_016809292.1:111614-116382 GCF_001698545.2 Rhinopithecus bieti | reverse complement strand
TTATTTTATTTTATTTTATTTTATTTTATTTTATTTATTTTTTGTAGCCATTGTAAAACAGGTTGAGTTCTTGATTTGATTCTCAGCTTGGTTGCTGTTGGTGTATAGTGGAGCTACTGATTTGTGAACATTAATATTGTATCTTGAATCTTTGCTGAATTCATTTATCAGTTCTAAGAGGTTTTTGGGTCTTTAGGGTTTTCTAGGTATAGGATCATATCATGAACTAATGGCGATAATTTGACTTCCTCTTTATTGATTTGGATACCCTTTTATTCTTTTTCTTGTCTGATTGCTCTGGCTAGGACTTCCATTACTAAGTTAAATAGAAATAGTGTAAGTGGGAATCTTGTCTTGTTCCAGTTCTCAGGGAGAATGCTTTCAACTTTTCCCCATTCAGTGTAATGTTAGCTGTGAGTTTGTTATAGATAGCTTTTACTATGTTAAGCTATGTCCCTTCTATGCCAGTTTTATTGAGAGTTTTAATCATAAAGGGATGCTGTATTTTGTTAAATGCTTTTTCTGCATCTATTGAGATTATCATTGATTTTTATTTTTATTTCTGTTTATGAGGTGTATCACATTTATTGACTAAGGTATGTCAAACCATCCCTGCATTCCCAGTATGAAACCCACTTGATCATGGTGGATTATCAATTTGATATGCTGTTGAATTCAGTAACTAGCACTTTGTTAAGGATTTTTGCATCTATGTTCATCAGAGATATTGGTCTGTAGTTTGTTGTTGTTGTTGTTATGTCTTTCCCTGGGTTTGATATAGGGTGATAATAGTTTTATAGAATGATTTAGAGAGGATTTTCTCTTACTGTGGAATAGTGTCAATAGGAACGGTACCAATTCTTCGCTGAATGTCTGATAGAATTCAGCTGTGAATCCATCTGGTCTTGGACTTTTTTTTGTTCGCAATTTTTTTTTTTAATTACCACTTCAATCTTGCTGCTTGTTATTGGTCTATTAAGTGTTTCTTTTTCTCCCTGGTTTAATCTAAGAGGGTTGTGTATTTCCAGGAATTTATCCATCTTCTGTAGGCTTTCTAGCTATGCACACAAGGTGTGTTCTTATAATAGCTTTGGATGATCTTTTGTATTTCTGTGGTATCGGTTGTAATATCTCCTGTTTTGTTTCTAATAGAGTTTATTTGCATCTTCTCTCTTCTTTTCTTGGTTAACCTCAATAACGGCCTATCAATTTAATTTATTTTTTCAAAGAACCAGCTTTTTGTTTCATTTGTCTTTTGTATTGTTTTTGTTACTGTTGTTGTTTCAGTTTCATTTAGTTCTGCTCTGATCTTTGTTATTTCTTTTCTTCTTCTGTGTTTGGGTTTAGTTTGTTCTTGTTTATCTAGTTCCTGGATGTGTGACCTTAAATTGTCTATTTGTCCTCTTTCAGACTTTCTTATGTAGGCATTTAAGGCTGTAGCTTTCCTCTTAGTGCTGCTTTTACTCTATCCCAGAAGTTTTGATAGGTTGTGTCACTATTATTTTTCAGCTCAAAGAATTTTTAAATTTTCATCTTGATTTCATTGTTGACCCAATGATCATTCAGGAGCAGGTTATTTAATTTTCATGCATTTGCATGATTTTGAAGGTTCCTTTTGGAGATAATTTCCAATTTTATTCCACTGTGGTCTGAGAGAGTACTTGATATAATTTGTTTTCTTAAATTTATTGAGGCTTGTTTTGGGGCCTAGCATATGGTCTGTCTTGGAGAATGTTCCATATGCTGATGTATAGAATATATATTCTACAGTACGTGAGCAGAATGTCACCACAGTTCTTCAAAGAACTAGAAAAACAATGCCAAAATTCTTATAGAACTAACAACAACAACAACAACAACAACAAAAAACCTACATAGCTAAAGCAAGACTAAGCAGAAGAGCAAATCTGGAGGCATCATATTATCCAACTTCAAACTGTACTATAAGGTTATAGTCACCAAAACAGCATGGTACTGATATAAAAATAGGCACATAGACCAATGGAAAAGAATAGAGAACCCAGAAATAAAACCAAATACTTACAACCAATTGATCTTCAACAAAGCAAACAAAAACATAAAGTGGAGAAAAGACATCCTATTTGACAAATGGTGCTGGGATAATTGGCAAGCCACATGTAGAAGAATGAAACTGTATCCTCATCTGTCACCTTATACAAAAATCAAATAAGGATAGATCAAAGATTTAAATCTAATATCTGAAGCTATAAAAATTCTAGAAGATAACATTAAAAAAAAAAAAAAACCCTTTTAGACATTGGTTCAGGAAAAGACTTCATGAACAAGAACCCCCAAAAAGCAAATGCAACATAAACAAAGATAAATATGTAGGACTTAGTTAATGTAAAAAGTGTCTTCACAGCAAAATGAATAATCAGCAGAGTTAACAGACAACCCACAGAGCAGGAGAAAATCTTTGCATTCTATACATCCAACAAAGAATACTAAGAATCTACAAGGAACTCAAATAAATCAGCAAGAAAAAAAGAAAACAAAAAGCAAACAATCTCATCAAGAAGTGGGCTAAGGACATGAATAGGCAATTCTCAAAAGAAGATATACAAATGGCCAACAAACATATGAATAAAATGCTCAACATCACTAATGATCAGGGGAATGTAAATCAAAACCACAATGTGATACCACTTTACTCCTGCAAAAATGGCCATAATTAAAAAATCAAAAAATAATAGATGTTGGCACGTATGTGCTGAAAATGGGACACTTTTACACTGATGGTGGGAATGTATACATGTATATACTGTGGAACACTACTCAGCCACAAAAAGGAATGAAATAATGACATACTCAGCAACCTGGATGGAACTGGAGACCATTGTTCTAAGTGAAGTAACTCGGGAATGGAAAACCAAATGTTGTATGTTCTCACTCAAAAGTGAGAGCTAAGCTATGAAGATGCAAAGTCATAAGAATGATATAATGGACTTGGGGACTCAGGGAATGATACAATGGACTTGGGGACTCAGGGAAATGGGGGAAGGACGCTAGGGATAAAAGACTATTCATTGGGTATGGTGTATACTTATCACCGCTGAATAACTTATTCATGTGACCAAACACCACCTGTGGGGTATGTGTTTCTCATTGGCCACAGAACTCACAAAACATTCAGCCATCAAATAAGTTGAGAAGCAAACACCAAGAACCTATAGAAATAACAAAAAAAGAAAAGAAAAGAAAAGAAAAGAAAAGAAAAGAAAAGAAAAGAAAAGAAAAGAAAAGCTGTCAACTAAAACTTTTCTAGCAGAATGTTACAACTGCTGAATGATGAAATTATATGAGAATAAAATCTAAAAATTTAATAAAATAAAGTAGACTAGTTGTTGCTTAGGGTTGATGGGTGGTGGTGGTAAGGATGGGGAAAAGTCTGAAAGGGATGACTACTAAAAAATACAGGGTTTCCCTTTTGGGTGATGAAAATATTCTAGGATTGTGTTTGCACAACTCTGTGAATATACTAAGTCATTAAATTGTATACTGTAAACAGGTAAATGCAATATTCAAAAGGGAATGAGCTGCACTCACTGAAAGAGGCCTCCCTCACAGAAATTCAGACCTCAGGTATGAATTGAACTGTCAAATTCCTTCCAATGCAGATGTTATGTCATATCAGCTTGCTAAAATAAGGGAGAGAATGGATTGTCTTTAAGCTTGATCACATTGTTATTCAAGGGAAATTCCATCTTCAAAGCTGGAAAATATGGTAGTTTAAGGTTAGGAGGATGTAGAATAGTGAGGGTAAAGAAAGAAATGGAAAATGTCAAAAGTCTTATTTCTTTATGTTCTTTTATGCTCATTTGACAAGTAGCAGTTAAGTTTGCCTGGTGCTATCCTAAGATCAGCTACTTTTGGGTAAGCATTTCTCAACAGTCACAGAACTTACAACCCAACACTCAAACATCAAATAAGTTGGGAGGCAAACACCAAATAATCAGTGAATAGGGCGAAGGAGTTCATAATGAAATGCTTAGTTTTGTATCCTAGGTTATAAACATCATTAGAAGACCTCAGTAAAAAATAAAAGATATAGTGGCAGCATTAAGGAAAATTTTAAATAAACTGGGCCTTGAGTTCAGCCTTTACAGGATAAACAAGAGGCATATTCAAATTCAATTTTCTAATAGTTATATCTATTTACCAAGCATGTAATAACAATAGATAATATTTTATGGCCTAAATACCAAAACTCTGCTAGTTTTATGTGTTTATTATCTCATTTTTAAACTCACAACAAGCCTATTATATATGAGTCCATATTTCTCCCATTTTAGAGGTGGGGAATGTGAGAGAAGATAAAGGTTATGTAGTTTACCTAACATTGCACAGCTAGAAATGGCAGATTCAACAGTCAATCTCATCTAATAAGACTTCAAATCCCAGGTATTTAAATAGAGTATCACTGTCTCAGTGCGGAAACTTTAAAAGGCACTGAACTAAGGCTTATTGGAAGACACAGCTGATTTTTTTCCAACTGAAGCTCTAATGACTACCATAGCGGGAGAAAGACTGATAAGAAATAAACAAAATATTTTGCTGTGCAAAAGCTCTTTAGTTTAATTAGATCCCATTTGTCAATTTTGGCTTTTGCTGCCATTGCTTTTGGTGTTTTAGACATGAAGTCCTTGCCCATACCTATATCCTGAATGGTACTACCTAGATTTTCTTCTAGGGTTTTTATGGTATTAGGTCTAACATTTAAGTCTCTAATCCATCTTGAATTAATCTT
>NW_016809292.1:44672-108981 GCF_001698545.2 Rhinopithecus bieti | reverse complement strand
GGGAGTTATACAAGATATAAATGATGAATTGATGGGTGCTGACGAGTTGATGGGTGCAGCACACCAACATGGCATAAGTATATATATGTAACAAACCTGCACGTTATGCACATGTACCCTAGAACTTAAAGTATAATAATAAAAAAAAAAAAGAAATAAACAAAATATAACTGATGAAAGTGTGATAAATTTTAAATTTATATAGAAACCAAATACTATGGGAACACAGTAGCAGGTGAGATTAGTTTAGTTGATGAGATTGGGGACAACTTCATGGAGGAGGTAATATTTAATTTTGACTTTGAAGAAGAGGTACAATTTTGAGCATTTTTATCACTCTAATACTTTGGTATAGACAGATGATGTTTTGCTGCTAGGGGTTGATGCAAAAACTCCAGTGGGAACGAAGAGAGAAGTTTTCCCCTTCATAAAACAAAGCATGCTCTGCCACCAGAAAAGAAAAACCAGACACACAATTCTTTACATGCCTGTGGATATCTTTCACTAAAAGAACATTTTGTTTCACACATGCTGCACCACATTAAAGCATATCTCACATGCAACTTTCTTTTAATTGAATGATTCTGACATAGTGCAATGCTTCCCTGTGGATTAATAAAATTAATGTTGTAAGAGTATAGTTATGTGCTTCATTGAGTTCTTATAAAATAACCTATAGAAGAAATTAGACTAACATTATTTTGAGCTAAGGGAACATTTTGCAATGACACTGGAAAAGCAATTAAAAAAAAAACCACAATTTTTAAATCAACCTGATAAATTATCTTCTTTGGTTTGTCTCTTCCTTCTCAGCCCTGGACTTGGGTTCCACATCTTAGAATCACTTAAGAAAGCGAGCCCTTAATCTACTCTCAAACTAGACTCCTCCTGCCCCTTCTAGTCAATTTGAGTTGGAGCTTTCATGGTAGAAAACATTGCCAGAATCAGCCTGTGATGTCTACCTTGTAATTCAGTCTCCCGTGAAACTTTCAGGACCTTTTGGGTCAGCTGTTTTATGTGCCACTGGCCTCACACACATCCCAAAAGTGCACCATGCCGCCCACAAAATTGACATCTCTGACAGAATGCCTCATGCTCAGTGACGCCTCCTTTATAGAGATATCCCTATGGAAAGAGATCAAAAGGTAGGTGGGGGCAGAAGAGGTAAAAAAAACAAACAAACATGGATAAAAGATATGACTGATTACTGAAAAGTTGTGAATTCTATGCTAGAAAATAATGAACTTTATGAAGTAAATAATTTGAATTTCTTGAAGCTTGGTGTTAGTGCCATGATATGGTACTATGTTTTGACCCCATCAAGAGGGGGAGATAATGAAGGAAGGAAAATCCACTGCTAAAATTGCATTGATGCAAATATGTGGTGACAAAGGCCATAAGTGGAAGCTGAAGTGGGAATTAATCAAGAGGGTGGATGAGAAAGGAGCTGCAGACACAGCACAAACAGAAAATTGCACCATACCTTAGGGATGGGTTAGTAGCAGAAGTGAGTGTAAAATGTTCAGCCTGGGAGGCTGACAAGTTTAATTTACTCAAGAAAGTCTTAGTATCTAAAAACATGCTTTTCTCAGAAAGAGGCAATTGAATATAGAAACAAAAGCTACACTCATACCGTCGTGTAGCTCACAGTTGAACATGAAATGTCCATAGTTAGAACAATTAAAACGATTAATAATGATAAGTGAGGGAACATCAACAAATAGTTTTCCTGCTTATAGGTAGAGGCCATGATATGAAAGTATGGTATTCAGGAAATTTCAAACAAATACATGACTATTGAGTGAGCTTTAAAAAGATAAATGTGCAAGCCTTTTCTAGACATAGTTGGATGGGGAAATGATATTCTTGGAAAAAGGACAAATAAATTTAAATATAGACAGATGAAAACACCCTCAACTTATAATGCTGTAACAAATGCCTACAAGTTACAGTTTAGTGGAGAAAGGAGGAAGAAAAGAATAAAATATTAGGTGGTCAGAGAGCTTTTCATGAAAGACTTATGTGGTTATTGCTTTGAATCAATGGAGAAATATTAAAGGATTTTAATCAGGGAAGTTCAAGGATCAGATTTGTATTTCAAAAAACTCTGTGATAGCATCACGGAGAACTGATCTTGTGTTGATCAGACTGGAAACAGAAGAATAGGGAAATTTTGCTGTGAAAGAGAGGAGGGATAGTGAGGAACTTTGTTAATGGAGGGTAGAGCCAAAGGGAATAGAGATAAGAAAACAGGTTGAAAATGGTTTATTAAGAGAATAAAATCAAGATTATATGATGAATAAAGACATGTGCTGAAATTTTACTTCTTCAGAAAGACCTTCCCTATTAAAGCTCACTAAATAGCCACCTGTGGCAAAAGTATCTGCCTACCCCACATCTTTTCCCCACGCTTTCTTAATTACACAATGCAATCTAATTTGCACTAAGGATGAAAAAAGACGATATCTCTTGCAGCGTGATGTATTAAATTAGAGTTACATGAGGTTGTTTTGTGGAGTCTCCAGGAATATTGTTAAACCATGTTAATCTCTTTGATAGCGACCTGTCTTTTTTTTTTTTTTTTTTTCCTTCTCTTCCTCTTCTGTTTTATGTTTTCTGCTGGACCTGGAACTTTTAGGACTCAATAGCTGAAATCCTCAGCAGGACTTTCATGAACTGGTGGGAAGTGGGACCTTGAAATTGAAAGGCTTTTACATAAGGGTTATAGGAGGAAAGTAACTCGGCGGGTTCCCTGAAGAAATTGATGATGCCACCATACAAGCTGTGGAGTGCCTAAAAATAAATTTTCTTTGCAACGAAAGAAAATTAAATTTTACTATTATCACTATTATTTTAGGTTTTCTGTTTCATGCAGCCAAATCTAATCATAAGTGATATAACCCCCAATCATAATTAATATTCTTTGTACTTCTGACTATCTAAAATGACATATTTTATTTTTATGCATTCATTGTGAACTCCTCCCCAGTGGATTATAAGTGATATGAGGGAAGAGTTGTGGTTTGTCTTGTTTGTCATTCTACCTTTAGCACCTAGAAGAGGGTCTAGCATAAATTGAGTGGCCTGTAAATATTCTTTGTATAACTGAAGGAATGGATGAAGTGGGCAGGGGATGTAGAAGAGTCAAAGATATCAGATACTTGTTTCTGGCTTTGGAGGCTACCCAGATGACATTAACATTTTTCACAATGGAAAAAACAAACAAACAAACAAACAAACAAACAGTGGGTCTGAGGATAGAATGAGTTCCATTTTTATCACCTTGCACCTGAGGTATATATTTTACAGCCAGGTTGAATTATACAGTTAGAAAGTTAGGTACATGAACTTAGAGCTCAAAAGACTGTTCTGTGCTTGGAAATAACTGTATTGTTAAGTGTAAGAATACAGATGATATTGTAATTTAAAGTTCAGGGAAGTCATGAGGTTGCAATGTTAAGCATAAGGATGCAGATGATATTATAATTTAAAGTTCAGGGAAGTCATGGACAGAGCAAAGCATTGAGAGCAGAGCTAGAGAAACAAACAGCATGTTCAATAGAAAAAGTGTTAGAAAGGTAGGAAAACAAAGGCAGACAGATGTTGTCAGTGGAGCAGATGAGAGAAGAAAGGACGGCAAACAGAGTCAAATACTAGACTAGTAATTAGATAATAATATCCAACTAGAAGATATTTGTAAATATTGGGGAAACAGTAGCTTTGGTGAAGTGAAAAGAGGAAATTACATGGAAACAAAATTGAGGTATTGAATGTAGAGCACCCATTCATTAAACTGTATCAGGAAAGCAATGAGAGAAATATAGCAGTATTGAGAGAGGACCATGGGACTAAGGAGGAGATGTTTGTTTATTTTAAATAAGACACTTGATATATCTTTATCTAATAAAAAACCAGCATCAATAAAACAAAATATACAAAACACAGGAAGAACTGGAAATTGTTTATGGAGTAAAATCTGTCCAGACCCAGAAAAGTGTATCTTTGGAGTATTTTGTACTAAAGATATGATATAATGTAAAAATGTCAAGGATTGTTATTTATTACAACTTTGATTCACATATATAAAAATATTTGAAAAGCATGATCTCTTGGTGCATCTTTTCTTCCTCCCCCCCAAAATTGGCCTTCTTTTGAAAAACATGAGAGGTACTATTATATAAATATTTGGGGTCATATATTTGTTCTTACACCCAAGGCAGATGCTTTATTTTTTCTATAGATATCAAAATTTAAAATGAAATGAAAAGGCAAGGGGCTAGAAATATGTGAACTTCAATTAGGATTTAGATAAAGACTATATGATATAATGTACCAGAATATTAATTGAATTGAGGATGGTATTGATTGCTTTTCTGGATGTTTTAAGGCTTCTATTAGGAAAGTCAATCTGCATGTCCTTACCCATCAATTCAGACTATAATAGAGATGAGCTTTTGACTGGGTTGATTTTTAATCTAACTCTGTCAGATCATGGAAACTTAGGTAAAACTTAGGATATTGACTAGATGATTCGGAAAATAAACTCTACAACAAATCATTAGAAATTCAGAAGATGAAAGAAAGCGATGAGATAATTTTCAGAAGATGAAAGCAAGTGATAAGATAATTTTTTTTTAAAGTTCCAATTTCAATTTATTGTAGGTAAGCAATGCAAGTCTAGTTATTAAAAAAATAAAGATGAACATTTAATGACCACTTCTTATTTTGTAAATGAATATATTGGTCTATGCCATCTCAAATATTTCCTCTAGTCCTATAGTCCTGTCATAATTTTACCAACAAAGATAGTTCCCCAAAAGATTAATGTTTTTCCTCTTGGATGTTGCAAAGCCAATACCTGAAGCTGAAAGTGAGTGTCAATCAGTGCAGGCTTTATTTGATGGCCATGGAATTGAGGAGCAGGAGGAGTATGGCTCATAAATCATCTTCTCAACGAATGAAGGGTAAGGGGGTTAGAATACAGGATTTCTCCAATAAAGGGGTTGGACATTAAAAGTGCGGGAAGGAATATTTGTGTCTTTTCCAGAAATGGAAAAATTCAAAGTGAAATGGGAGTACTCCTCCTTTTTGTCCTTTTCTTGCTCTTCCAGTCATTGTAATGGCAATTGTCAACTGTCATGGCACTGGTGGAAGTAACATGTAACATGATAATGAGAAGTCAGAAGTATTTTTGAAGTCATTTGGTCAGCTATCTTGGTTCCAATCAGTCTCACCTGGTCTGATTACAAAGGGAGCTCTTTATTACAGGCATCCTGTTTCTTAACGAAAAGCAGAGTTAGGACAGAGTAGAAATTCAGCTATGTCATGTAGGCATTACATCAGGTAACACAGGGAACAATAAATGCCAAATTTCTGTCCAATTTATTCTTTTTTGGGAGGGTCTATCACTGTTGCTACTGTGGTATTATTTTATTTATTTGATTTATCTGAAAAAAATTTATTTGTTCTTGCCTAGTTGGCTACATTTTTATATTGTGGTGATCGTGTATGACAGTATAATTATTTAATTTGTTTTTTTCATAAAATCTTCACTAGAAATAACTTGGTTTTATTTATGTGAAATCATCTTTGATTCAAATTCACAGGATAGATGCTTAATAGGAAACATCTTTCACCTTCCATTTGCTGGGTTTATTTGTACAAAATCAGTATTTCATATCCAATAACTTGATAAATGTAGCACTAGATGATACAGTAGTTCTTTTATGTGATATATAGCAAAAATATTGCTAATAGAGATATCCTCACCCTGGCAGTGAAGCGTTTCCACTGGAAAACTACTTTTGAGTCACAAAGACATGAGTTTAAACACTTACTTGTCCACTTGCTGTTCTGTGATCTGGGGCATTATGTTTAAAGCTCTAAGCCTGGTTTATAGAATCTGAAAGATGAGGATAATGCTACCTATCATGAAATTGTTGTGAGGATTAAATAATGGATGTCTACAACACAGTTACTTTGTGCCTGGATCACAATAAGTGCTTAGTTAGATAGGAGCTATGCTAAGATAATGCAGCAGAGTTGTTCAGCATTTAGGTTTAGGAGTTAGACAATGGAACCTTGAATATCAGCTCTACTCTATAAAAGTATGAAGTGTGACAAGTTAAAACAACTCTTTGAGCCTCAGTTTTTTTCATATTCTACAATGGTATTTTTTATACCTTAAAGTTATTTCGAAAACTAAGTTAGATAAAATATGGAAAGCATCCACTTTTTAGTGGATGGCTAGTCACAGTAAATATCAGACATCATAGACACATGTAGGGTGCATATGTGTGTTTATGTTTCTGTGTTTGTATGGGTAAATGCAAAACTTGGTTTTGAAGTAATATGTATTGTACAATCACACATATATATAATATATACACATACATTCAATATATAGTTATACATATATATGATATGTATCTACATAAAATGTGGAAGCATTAACTTTTATTATCAACAGGTTACTATGTATTCAGACCAACAGTTAACTATGCATTTTTATTTGTAAATCAGGTGATTTTTTTCTTTTTGCTTATCTACATTATACACATTTTCTAAATGACTGAATTATTTGTATAATAATTTACAAGTGCTAGCTCTATTTGCATGAAAGTCTAACTAATGTAGATATTTTGCTTAAAACAAACATGATAAATAAGTGTATTCAAAACAAATAAGACAGGTCCAATGAAGAGAACAACAATTTCAGGTGTGAAAAATGAAAAGCATGGAAGTGACTACAGTTGTTCAACAATGTCTGGGTGTTTTCTTTCCTCTGGAGCCAAAACTAAATGACATTTTCCAGCTTTTTATTTATTTATTTATTTTGAGAGGGAGTCTCGGTCTGTCGCCCAGGCTGGAGTGCAGTGGCGCGATCTCGGCTCACCGCAAGCTCCGCCTCCTGGGTTCACGCCATTCTCCTGCCTCAGCTTCCCGAGCAGCTGGGACTACAGGCGCCCGCCACCACACCCGGCTAATTTTTTAAATTGTTTTTTGTTTTTGTTTGTTTGTTTGTTTGTTTTTTTGTTTTTGTATTTTTAGTAGAGACAGGGTTTCACCGTGTTAGCTAACATGGTCTCGATCTCCTGACCTCGTGATCCGCCAGCCACGGCCTCCCAAAATGCTGGGATTACAAGCGTGAGCCACGCGCCCTGTTGATATTTTCCAGCTTTTCTTACTGAGAGTCGAACCATTTATCTTATACCTGACCCACAGGATGTGAATGGAAGCGGTGTGTGCTATTAATAGGCATGAAAACTAAAAATATCCTATGAAATCTGTTCATATTTTACACCCTCACATTTCAGTTGACTTGTGAGGATAAGCTAAAAGTTGAAAGAAATCTGGACCCCTGAATGTAAGTGCTGAGTGAAAGCTTGTGCCTCCGCTTTGCTTATACCATGAATATACAGCCAACTACTATATCATTCAAGAGTTAGAGTGAAATAAATACACCTTTAGGCAAATATGAAATTGTGTAGCACCTCATTATACTTTTGCTGTGGCTAAAAATGCTACAGAACATATTATAAAAGGGACTACATTGAAAATAAATCACAACAGAGAGAGACAAATAAATTGGTAAATGGATATGTAAATATGAACATGCCTTATGATACATAGTCTCATTAAAATATTATTTTTAGAGTTTAGAGTCTATAGAACAAGATAAAATTGTTTTGGCATTTAAATAAATAATTTTAAACTGAAAAATATTCATTGATTATCAACCACAAATCATTAGGAGATCATTGATTAAACATTGCTTCATATTATGTATCAATAACCACCTATGTATAACCTTGAAAATAAATCATATAAATTGTTACTCTTAGAACTTATCTACAGAATATCTGTTATGAGTCTAATTTTGTTCTAGTTACTGGTGAGTCTACAAATTTATGTTCTATAATAACTGAGTCATTTAGATTCTTAAATATCCTCTGAATCTATAGATTGTGAAGAATTGTTCAATATGACACAGGGAGGAAACACAAAAATCCATTTACATTAATTGCAGCCTCAAAGGTGCTCCACATTGATCCCTGCCTTCCTGTCTTCATGCACTCTGTATTCTCTCAACACTGATTCAGGGCTGGTCTCTGTGTCCACAGAAAATGGCACTTCTCCCCGTCTCTGTTTCTGTTTTAGTCTCTCTCTCTTTTTCTCTTCTCTCTCACTATTTATTCTGGGGAAAGCCAGCTGCTACGCTGTCAGAACCCTAAAGCAGCCCTAGAGAGAGGCCCATGTGGTGAGGAAAGTCAATGTTAATGAGCTATCTTGGAAACGGATAATCACCTTAAGTCCAGCCTTGCATCCCTGGCTAATATCTTACAATATTTTGACCTCAATCTTACAAGAAACCATGATCCAGAAACACTTAGCTAAGTGACTCCTGACCCAGAGAAGCGGCAAGATAATAAATGTTTTTAATTGTATGTATATTTATGGTATTACTGTTACATTTTGCTATACATATGCAGATGAATGATAATTTCAGTAAAATAAATTAACATACCCATCTCTTCACGTTGTTACCTTTCTTGTACGTAGTAAGGGCACCTAAAATGAACTCCTTGGAAAATGCTCAGTATACAGTACAATATTATTAACAGCCATAGTCATCATACTGTAGATTCAATCTCAATTTAATTCATCCTCTATAGCTGCAACTTTGTGCTCCTCGATTAAAAAATAAATTGTTGTTTTAATTGCTAACTATGGGGGTAATTTAATGCACTGCAATGAGTAAATTATTTTTAGCCTTCTGATATCTTGCTCTGATACCAAAACGAAATAGAGGAAGTTTTGGCAGCAGTCTGTAAATATGAGCATTTTTACCATGTCAAATCTTCATGTTTTGAAAGTTTGAGAAACAGTCAATCACAATGTTTCTTTTAGTATCCATTTGTTAATTTTAGCATTAATAGAAAGCAGCAGGGGAGCAATCTCTTTTAAATGTTCTTCAGTAGTGCTCAGAGTGTCAATTATATTTTCAAAAATTGTAATAATTACACATGGTTAGTACTTACTAAGACCTCGTAGAAAAGGTCAGTGCTAACTTATTCATCTGGCAATAAAGGAGTCAAGGTAATGTTAAGTGGCCTGTCATAGATGTTACTGAGAAATATAGTCTAGAATATAGGATAGAACTATAGTCTTGTTCCTCATCTTATTTTCATGGTTGAAGGACATATATAGCCAAATAACACAGAATCATCATTATTAGTATCTTAATAATACTCAACTTATTTCATATTGAGGCAACTTATTAGAAACACAGTAAAATTATATAAAGCAACAAATTCTAAAAAAGATGCAAAAATATATACATATGAAGGTTAACTTACATATGTGAGTTCTGAAAATTTTAGCAGTCAATAAATAAAACTATGATTAGTTACATGCTTCTTCATCCTCTCTACAACAATCCTAAGGATGTCCTTAAATTAATTGCCATGTACAGTTTCACAGGCAATATTCCTGCACAATATGCTTAAGAGAAAGTGTAAGGAACATAAAGCATCAGTTTTAATGAAGATGTTTCTTGTAGCTTTTCTTGATTGAGCCTGCAACAACACAGGAAATGAAAGTGATTCTTTAAGGTCAAGTTCAAAAACATACTGCTCCAAATAAATGGATTTCTCACCGTCAGCTGGAGTCATTGATGAGTCTCTAGCTTTTCTAGATTTACTGTACAGGCTTCAAATGATCCTCAATTAATATCACTCATTTTTTTCCAGGTTCTAAATAACAGCTGAAAACAAAGTTTGAGGTGATAACAAACACTTTGTTTTTTAAGGGCTATCAGTGCTGTCACTATCTGCTTAGGACATGAGACCCTTTACCGTAGATAATTTAATAAGGTGAGGGAGGAGGAGCCTTTACCTGAACTCCTTTTTAGACACTTAATCTTTTTGAATTAAGCATTTGATTTTAGAGGCCATAGACAACCTGCACAGATTTAACTGTGTTGATCACAAGATTGTTAAGATACCATTGAAAGGTGATTTTTGTATGTTGGGGGAGGGTCAGATTAAGAACATTACATTTGGAGGATGTACCTATTACATCCATTTCACCATCTAGAGGAGGAGTATATCAGTAGATATCTATAAGTGAGAATTGTTTCTTAACTATCCATGTGTTAGTTAATTAGGACTATAAAGATAACTAACTTAACAGAAGAATCAGTCAAACTGGTTGAAATTCATTACCTTTTGGGGGAGGGAATTAGGATAGAAATGGGTAAGTCAGAAGACTTTTTTGTGTGCTTCTTTTATTGTGACTTTGCTTTCATATTCATTAGGATATGCAGTGTTATTTGACATTATATAATATGAAGACATTATTTTAATACTAAAGAATATTACTTTAGGCAGTGATTAGCACAGTCTCTAATCAATAATAGGCAGTTAATAAATGTTGGTTCTTTTTTGTGAGAGCTGCAACTTCAATGTCCAAAAGCTATATGGTTTTAGAAGTAAAACCTGTGGTCTAGTATGCATATACCTGATTTATTTTTTCCTCCTGGTTGTTTCTCCATCTTTCAATTTCTAGGAATGGGTGAAATAGAATGAAGACTCAAGAACCCACATGTTAATGATCAAAGAGTCAGCTGTGATTTTTTACAGATGGGGTAAAGGACTGAAGTAACCCACCCACCCTTCCTTCCTTCCTTCCTTCCTTCCTTCCTTCCTTCCTTCCTTCCTTCCTTCCTTCCTCCTTTTTGACATGGAGTCTGGCTCTGTCACCCAGGCTGCAGTGTAGTGGCACGATCAAGTAACCTTCCTTCCTTCCTTCCATTCCTTCCTTCCTTCCTTCCTTCCTTCCTTCCTTCCTTCCTTCCTTCTTTTTTGACATGGAGTCTGGCTCTGTCACCCAGGCTGCAGTGTAGTGGCACGATCAAGTAACCTACCTTCCTTCCTTCCTTCCTTCCTTCCTTCCTTCCTTCCTTCCTTCCTTCCTTCCTTCCTCTTTTTTGACATGGAGTCTGGCTCTGTCACCCAGGCTGCAGTGTAGTGCATGATCTTGGCTCACTGCAGCCTCTGCCTCCTGGGTTCAAGTGATTTTCCTCCCTCAGCCTCCAGAGTAGCTGGGACTACAGGCATGCACTACCACTCTTGGCTAATTTTTGTATTTTTAGTAGAGAAGGGGTTTCACTATGTTGGCCAGGCTGGTCTTGAACCCCTGACCTCAAGTTATCCGCCCACTTCAGACTCCCAAAATGTTGGGCTTATAGGCGTGAGCCACTGTGCCCAGCCTGAAATAATACTTTGTAAAGTAAAGTTTAGAATTGGGTAGATTTTTCAGGAAAGGTTGCTGGCGAGCTTTTCCAACAAGCATTTTGGGAAGGTATTCTGTGATGAAGCAAGAGGTATAGGGTGTAAACAGAGAGAATGACTGCCAGAGGCCTCCGAGGCAGGGTCAATATGATGTGTGTGGTCAACAGTAAGCAGATTTTTATGATTTAAATGTGGGAAATATGTTCAACAAGTAACATAAAATTATATCTTTAAACATGAAAGAAATAGGATTTGATAGGTATGTTTACTTTGTACTTGCTGACGAATTTAATAAGCCTCTGTATGTCTCTGAGGAAGAAGTTAAATTAGAATTTGAAGACTGATCATAATAGAAATATGCAAGACAGTTTGAAAGGAAGAGAGAGGCATGATAACTTCTTTTCCTCTAAACTCTTTTCCTGTTACACAAACTAACTATATCTCTTAGTTATGTGTTGCCTCTTTTTCCACTTCATTTACTAAATAAAACATCTCATCTCTGTATAAGAGAAAATTATCCACTACATTTTTTCATATGAAATTCTGTGCACATATTTATCTAAATATTAATTGTCTAATACTGATTTGAATTTGTTAGGGAGGTTAAGGGTAGTGATGAATCACTAAGTTCTGGAGAATACAAGTTTAATTTTTACTTTGTATGTCTCAAACCTTAAGATGGCTAATTAGGCCAGGGTGTGATGGCTCATGTCTGTAATTCCAGCACTTTGGGAGGCTGGGGTGGGAGGATTACTTGAGGTCAGGAGTTTGTGATTAGTCTGGGCAACATTGGGGAGACCCCCGACCCCGATCCTGAAAGAACATGAATTAGCTGTTCCAGAGTAATATTATATAAATATACATGTCCATTTATTTATATCCCATGATTCTAGAAAGGATTAATCAGTTTATAAAAATTCATAGAATAAAATGATAAAATGTAAGTAGATAAAAATTGCCACCAAATATACAGGTCAGGACAGAGGAAATACTTAAAAGGCAGGGAGATATTCAGACCAATCTCCTACTAAGTTATTAAAGTTGAGCTTTATATATGGTTTGAGTTTCCAGGAGCACAAAACTGAATGGAAATTATAGTCAGTAATGATTTGCAATATTTTAAGTTAGTATACATTCTGATTTCTTTTAAGAAAATAGTTATTATTTTTTTTTTTCCTGGAGCTTAAGTCTGAAAACTTTTCTCATAATGGTGTTCATACAGAAAACAAAACATAAAGAAAATAATAAGAATACAAATAATTAGGCTGGGCATGGTGGCTCATGCCTGTAATCCCAGCACTTTGGGAGGCTGAGGCGGGCAGATCACGAGGTCAGGAGATCGAGACCATCCTGGCTAACGTGGTGAAATCCTGTCTCTACTAAAAATATAAAAAATTATCCAGGTGTGGTGGCAGGCGTCTGTGGTCCCAGCTACTTGGGAGGCTGAGTCAGGAGAATTGCGTGAACCTGGAAGGTGGAGGCTGCAGTGAGCCGAGATCACGCCACTGCACTCCAGCGTGGGTGAGAGCGAGACTCTGTCTCAAAAAACAAAAAAAAAAGAATAAAAATAATTAAAACTGATTGGTTTTTACTATGTACAAAACAGCATGCTAAGCATATAACATACATTATATCACCTATTAAATTATGTATTTATATATATATATTATAAATTAATACTAAAATAACATTTTTTTCAGTAGTTTACCCTTTGTCTCACAGCTAAAAGTAGCAGAGAAGTGATTTAATTTTGTCTCATAATAATCGACATACTCAATTGAATCCCTATATTTACTACTATAAAATAGTAAAACATTGCATTTTCTAGCACATCTAGGATTTTCCACTGGAACTGGAATATGGAATGTAAAACAAAACTCATGATGCATAATCTAAGAATGACTGAAATAAGAGTTCTGACTAGTAGTTTTAAAGTTAAAAAGCACTTCATTAATTAAGCAATTTATAATGCCCAGTAAATATACAATGAAATTCAATAGCTTATATTTTTTACTTTGTTTTAAGAAATGCTGTCTCAGTCTGTGTTCCAGCCTAGAGTGCAGTGACATGATTATAGCTTCCTGCAGCCTCGAACTCTTAAGCTCAATCAGTCATCCTGCTTCAGTCTCTGGAGTAGATGGAACTACAGGCCCAAGCCATCTCACCCAGATAATTTTTTTTTTTTTTTTTTTTTTTTTGAGATGGGGTCTCACTGTGCCAACCCGGCTGGGGTGCAGTGGTGCTGTCTCAGCTCACTGCAGCCTCTGCCTCCTGGGCTCAAGCGATCCTCCCACCTCAGCCTCCTGAATACTGTTACCCAGCTAATTTATTTTTATCTTTTTATTTTTATTTTTTTTAGAAATCAAAGTCTTGCTATGTTGCTCATGTTGGTTTCAAACACCTGGCTTCAAGCAATCAGCTCACCTCAGCCTCTACTCCATATATTTTTTTTTAATAGCATGAATGAGTGCCTTACTCTGAGTTTTAACATATTTGATTGTAACTGTTTTCTTAATGATCCGTTTTCTATTCTTTGGAAATTCCTTAAAGTCTGAGATTCTCTTGCTCTTCTTCAGAAGATCACATCCACCTGATAAGTCTACATTACTTATACAAAGTGGTAAATAAGTGAATACATGAATTTTAAAATATCTTTATTAGACCTTATACTGGTAGGATATGTATTCTAAGTAATGTTCTTCATTATAAATAATAACCTCAAAACTTACATTTGAATGTTTGAAGTAGAAAAGTCATCACAAAAAGAAGTCACAGATAAGTTTGTATTAACATGCACCTTCCAGTTTTGTAAGGGCAGGAACACGTATGAAAAATGAAGACAGAGGAGTAGATGATCAAGTCAAATATTAACATTCTAAAATGTCTTTAACAATAAAAATGTTTATGTAAAATTTGAAGCAGCATAACATTATTTAGATCATAAATTTAGCAAAGAAAAAGCATGTAGAATTGTATTTTAATTAAGCAACTAAACAGCTCTCTGAAAATTAGATTATATGACCTTCTTTAAAAAGTATGGCACTGCCTTCTCAATGTTTCCATTTATTTTTCAAATACCTGCAAATTAATCAAATGAATGACCAAATTATGCAATCTCTTGAAATAAACCCAGAACAGATGGATCGTACCCTGAAGTGCAAAAGAAAGCCAAGGATAAGTCATTACAGATATCAAGTAAAGATTTTAGAGTAATTGAAAAAAATAGAAATAATTATGTCTCAAGTTTAAATTTTAGTCTTACTTGCCTAGATTATGTGGAGTAAAATATAAAGTATACATATGAAACAAGATGGGCTGGTTTAAGATGAGCCTTAATTAAATGCATGCTTTGTTTTGTAGAGTCTTTCATATTCTTTACTGGGCTTGAGATGCTTAAACTTTTTGTATCATATAACTGACTGTCGGTCTACTGGAAATTTAAAGCACTATATTAAGAGTGACATCAGGTATAACTCCCAATGCCATCCCTCCCGCCTCCCCGCTCCCCACAATAGGCCCTAGTGTGTGATGTTCCCCTTACCCTGTACAAGTGATCTCATTGTTCAATTTCCACCTGTGAGTGAGAACATGTAGTGTTTGGTTTTCTGTTCTTGAGATAGTTTGCTGAGAATGATGGTTTCCAGCTGCATCCATGTCCCTACAAAGGACACAAACTCATCCTTTTTTATGGCTGCATAGTATTCCATGGTGTATATGTGCCACATTTTCTTAATCCAGTCTGTCACTGATGGACATTTGGGTTGATTCCAAGTCTTTGCTATTGTGAATAGTGCCGCAATAAACATATGTGTGTATGTGTCTTTATAGCAGCATGATTTATAATCCTTTGGGTATATCCCCAGTAATGGGATGGCTGGGTCATATGGTATTTCTAGTTCTAGATCCTTGAGGAATCGCCATACTGTTTTCCACAATGGCTGAACTTGTTTATGGGTGCAGCACACCAACATGGCACATGTATGCATATGTAACAAACCTGCACGTTGTGCACATGTACCCTAGAACTTAAAGTATAATAATAAAAAAAAAGAGTGACATCTAATTACTATTTTAACTATCCTACTGTATCACTAAAGTGTTAATAGATGTTTGAATATACAGAATCATAGGCTTAATTTCTATGGGCTCAGCTAATAATGCTTCATTTACAGATTCTAAGGAATCATTTTAAACCCTCATGAGGCAAGATGGAAATAAAATATAAGTATCAAAACATAACAATAATAATATATATGCACAGTACTCACATGCACTGTTGTTGGTAGAATTTAGTAGCTTTATTTCTTTCTAAATTTAATCTCTTCCTTTTTTCCGTTTTCAGAGGTTCAGTTGCCTCTAGAACATTATTCTTAAACATCCACCTAGAAGTTGTCTCTCCTAATCATGTGTCTATTCTGGCATTTTGGGGAACACTTCTTGGTAATACAGAGCATTGATTAGGTCTTAACTTCAGAGCCAAACATTTGAGGTTGAACCCTGAGTCTTCTTGCTAGTTATTGACAGGGTTATTGCCTTCTCTGTATTTCAGTTTTCTTATCTGTAAAATAAGGAATAAGAACACTAAGAGCATGATGTTTTTTATAAAGATTAAAATAATATATGAAAAACATTCAAGCCCATTTATTTTAAAAAATCCCTAAATTTTGTTATTTTTAAAAGATATTCATGGATTCTTTATGGTTCTTGGAACACAAGTCTTAATTCCTGAAACAGGTCACTTTCCCTCTGTATAAGCACTAACAAAAACATAAGATGTGAACCATGTTCTCCTATTAATTTATCATTCTGTTTTTAAGTCTTCTTAAGACATGACTATCCAGCTAAAATGCTTTAAGGAAGAAACTGAGGAATGTACAAGGGATCATATGAAGAAAATGGAGAGAACATTGCCAAATAAATACTTCCAGGCTTCTAATAGCATCAACAACAAAAACAACACACAAAAATGAGCAAAACAAGTAAATCCTTCAAAACGAGATCCATTCATAGGTATATCCTAGTTTTTAAACTCACTCTGCCATCTCAGGTCCCTTCTGTTCTCTTTATAGAGATGTCTTTTCAAATCTTTCAGCCACATCTTGGAATGTTCTACCCCTTTCTCAAATGCCTGCTCCCCACTCATTAGGCCCAAACATTTCATACCTCTGAGTCATTCAGTAAAATGTAGAACTCTGAATGTTAGCAGAAATATAATTGTTACCATTGAATTGTGGGTTCCAATTTGTGAAGAATTCTGTAGGTCAGAAATGAGAGCATGGGGCAAGGTTTGAAGGGGTAGAAAGGCATTGCAAATTGCAAAGATTTTACTGATATTATCACTAATATGAATTGCAAGCACATTCTTTTCTAAAGTATTGTGGACATATCATCAAATGCCTACCAGAAAAACTCAGACAACATATATATATATGTAAAATATATATCACATAGTTCAGATATACAAATAATAATAATAAAATATTATATATATAATTATGTGGTATTGTACAGTAAACATTTTAGATCCCAAACTTGTAGATTTAGTATGGTGTATAAAATATTAAATAAAAATCAAGGATTTGCTCAAAAAAAGTTTGATTTCAGTTTCCTTTAAACAATAAGGATTGGCCAAAATAAATACAGAGTAATCTCCTGTACATAGAATGTGATAAAAAATACAATATTTTCTTAGAAACCTCACCTTTCTTTACCTCCTTCATGAGAAAGAGCAAATCCGTGATTAAGAGCAGAGATTTATTTCTCTCCTCCTCTCCTTTCAATAAATTCTGGAATAAGAATGTAGTCATACTTCTTAATTGTTCTTCCTGTAATTAAAAAACTAAACTGAAATTTTGAACTGCCAGTTGTAGTAAAGACTTGTTAAATTTTTGTCAAAAGCTTTTGTTGTCTTCAGTCTTCTTATTAGCACATTTAAATAAGTTGGTCTGCTAGAGCATAATAAAATAATTATTATTTTAGTATAATGCCAAAATAATCATTTAATATAATGCATTTTTATAAAAGACCCTCACTGTCCTGTAACTTGCTTGAGGTCAGATTTTTTTTTTTCTAAATAAGGCTTTAAAACAAGTTAAAATTAGTAAGTTCTCATTACATTCCATCTCCTGGAAGAGATAACAATCCATGTCTCATTTAGTTTAATCCTCATAGCAATCCTTTAAAACAAACGTAACAAACCAAGGTTCAGAGAAGTCGATCAATATCTATCAGATCTTATGGTTATCAAGCTGTTGTGTTTCAAGCTGGAAAGTGATTGTGTCGACATTATTGACATAGTATAATTTTTAAATTTTACAGATTCAATGCTATTTTTATCAAACTACCAATGACGTTTTTTCACAGAATGAGAAAAAAAGTATTTTAAAATTAATAGGGAACCAAAAAAGAGCTCAAATAGCCACAGCAAGCATAAACAAAAAGAACAAAACAAAAGTCATCACGTTACCTGACTTCAAACTGCAGTACAAAGCAACAGAAACTGAAATGGCATGATACCGGTACAAAAACAGACACATAGACCAATGGGACAGAATACAAAACCCAGAAATACAGTTGCACACCGATGGCCATCTGATCTTCAACAAAGTCAACAAAACAAGCAATAAGAAAAAACTTTCTATTATTCAATAAATGGTGCTGGAATAACTGGCTGGCAATACACAGGCAATTGAAACTAGACTCCTTCCATATACAAAAATTAACTCCAGATGGATGGAAGACTTAAATATAAGACATTGAAGGATAAGAATCCTAGAAGAAAACTCAGGAAATATGATTGTGGACACTGGCCTCAGAAAATAATTTATGATTACGTTTTCCAAAGCAGTTTCAACAAAATGAAAATTGATAAGAGGACACTAATTAAACTAAAGAGCTCTGCACAGCAAATAAACTCAACAGAGTAAAAAGACAACCTACGTAATATGAGAGAATATTCACAAACTGTGCATCTGACAAAGATCTAATATGCATAGTCTATAAGGAACTTAACAAATCTATAAGGAACTTAAACAAACTAATAAGCAAAAAACAACCCCATTACAAAATGGGCAAAGAACATGAACACACATCACAAAATAAGATATACAAGCAGCCAAGAAACATGAAAAAATGCTCAACACCACTAATCATTAGAGAAATGCAAAGCAAAACCACAATGAAGCTGGGTGCAGTATCTCATGCCTATAATCCTAGCACTTTGGGATGCTAATGTGGTAAGATTGCTTGAGCCCAGGGGTTCAAGACCAATGTGAGCAACACAATGGGACTCCATCTCTACAAAAAAAAAAAAAAAAAAAAAAAAAAACAGCAACAACAGCAGCAACAAAACCAAAACGAAATATCATTTCACACCTGCCAGAATGGATACTACTAAAAACAAACAATAACAGATACTGGCAAAGTTATGAAAAGAAGGGAATACTTATATATTGCTGGTGAAAATGTACATTAGCCTAGCCAATGTGGAAAAGAGTTTGGAAATTTCTCAAAGAAGCTACAACAGAACTACCATTTGACCCAGCAATTCCATTATTGGGTATATACCAAAAATAATATAAATCATTCCACCATAATGATACATGAACTCCTATATTCATCACAGCACTGTTCATAATAGCAAATATGGAATCAACCTAGATGCCCATCAGCAGTGAACTAGATAAAGAAAATATGGTACACATACACCACGGAATACTATGAAGCCATATAATTGAATAAAATCATTTCCTCTGCAACAACATGGAGCTGTAGGCTATTATCCTAAGCGAATGAATGCAGGAATGGAAAACAAAATACCACATATTCGCACTTCTAAGCTGGAGCTAAACATTGAGGATACATGGACACAAAGAAGGGAACTGTGATGGTTAATATTGAGTGTCAACTTGATTGGGTTGAAGGATGTAACACTGTTCCTGGGTATGTCTGTGAGGGTGTTGGCAAAGGAAATGAACATTTGAGTCAGTGGACTGGGAGAAGCAGACCCACTCTCAATCTGGTTGGGCCATCTAATCAGCTGTCAGCACAGCTAGGAAAAAAGCAGGCAGAGGAACATGGAAGAACTAGACGGGTTGTCTTCTGGCCTTCATCTTTCTCCCACGCTGGATGCTTCCTGACCCTATACATCGGACTCCAAGTTCTTCAGCTTTTGGACTCTTGGATCTACATCAGTGGTTTGCCAGGGGCTCTCAGGCCTTCGGCCTCAGACTGAAGGCTGCTCTGTCGGCTTCCCTACATTTGAGGTTCTGGGACTGGGACTGGCTTCCTTGCCCCCCGGTTTGCAGTTGAGATTGTGAGACTTCCCCTTGTGATTGTGTGAGTCAATACTCTTTAATAAACTTCCTTTTACATATACATCAACAGTGAACTAGATAAAGAAAATATGGTACATATACACCATGGAATACTATGCAGCCATATAATTGAATATGTTAGTTCTGTCCCTCCAGAGAACCCTGACTAATACAGGAACAATAGACACTGCAGACTATCTGAGGGTATAGGTTAGGAGGAGAGTGGAGGTGGGAGGAGAGTGAGAATAGAAAAACTACCTATTGTGTACAATGATTATTATCTGAGTGACAAAATTCTCTGCACACAAACCCCCAAAGATATGCAGTTTACTCATGTAACAAACCTGCACATGTACCCCCTGCACCTAAGAGTTGGAAATTTAAAAACATCTTGAATAAAGAGATACTTTATTAATGATATTCACTATTATCTCTTATGTACATTAAAATTCTATATTAAGAGTCACATACTTGAGGCCTGGAGCGGTGGCTCGTGCCTGTAATCCGAGCACTTTGGGAGGTCAAGGTGAGCAGATCATCTGAGGTCAGGAGTTTGAGACCAACCTGGCCAACATGGAGAAACCCCGTCTCTACCCAAAGTACAAAAATTAGCCAGGCATGGTGGCAGGAGCCTGTAATCCCAGCTGCTTGGAAGGCTGAAGCAGGAGAATCGCTTGAACCCAGGAGGTGGAGGTTGCAGTGAGCCCAGATCATGCAACTGCACTCCAGCCTGTGTGACAAGAGCAAGACTCCATCTCAAAATATAATAATAAGAATAAATAAATAAGAGTCACATACTTGAATCTTGATACATTTGTCTTTTTATGACTAAACAACAATCACTCACACCCAAACTTGTGGTTGGTAAACTAATTAAGAACAAAACAATGATATCTTCATGGAAACATGAGTAAGTTACTCTTCTAGTAGATGGAGCAGTATATGGTACACATAATGCAATTTCAGGAACTATAAGGGAGATAAGTCCATGAAGTTTATTTTCTTTGGTTAACCACCTCATTAGATGCCATCTTTTTTAGTCCATGCAATTGTGATTTAGTAAATTAGAATGTCTTTTGGTTTCACTGTAGGTTCCTGAACTTTAGTAGGGCAAGATGAACCAGCATGCAGCCCACAGAAAGAATACAGTGCAGTGCTTTAGAACTGTTTTACCTTAGCATTAGAGGGGAACTTAAATTATGCTGAGTGTTCAGAAAAGAAGACAAGGAATAAGTAATACAGTCTTTTGGCAGTCTAAAGACTATTCAAAATGTTCTAAAAGGATTATTGCCTTTTCTCAGTGATCTAAAAGAATTAAAGACCAGTCTGGCCAACATGGTGAAACCCCATCTCTACTAAAATTAAAAAAAAAAAAAATAGCCAGGCATGGTGGCACACACCCGTAATCCCACTACTTGGGAGGCTGAGGCAGGAGAATTGCTGGAGGCTGAGGTTGCAGTGAGCCGAGATTGTGCCACTGCACTCCAGCCTGAGGAACACAGCAAGACTCCACTAAAAAAAAAAAAAAAAAAAAAAAAAAAAAGAATTAAGAGCCAAGACTATTAGGTAAGAATTTAAACCCAGAACGTTGTCAGCAAGATTTTTACACTTGGAACCAAGTGGACTTTGTGGTAGAAAACTAGTTTTGTAACAGTGCAGTTAAAGTAAGATTCAATTATTTGAGAGATTTTGGTCATTTCTTTTCTTGGAGATGATGAAATATCAGCCATTGTACCAATTTCTCAGAATACCAAAACAAACCAATGAAGAAATAAGTGAAATAGGGTATCTACTGAAATGCTTATAGGGGAAAAAGTCTTCTATATAGAAAAAATTTCATTGTGTTTTGGGATTCTATTCCAATTATCACTTGACAGAATCAATGGTTTGGCTAGCTTTTATGGATTACTTCTCTAATGTTACCATCAAATAGGGAAACATATTTTTAAGCAATTACTCTTCTTCCTGGTCAAAACGGTGTCTTTTCTCTTCAGATTATGATATTACCTTTGCTGTATTGCTTAAAAATTAAAGTGTGTTAGATTTGGTGGAACAAAAAATGTTGAGAAAAGAAAACTGTGCATTTGATACAATTTAGATGTGTTCAAATTTCCAAAATCAATTACAGCTTTCTAAAATTCATGAGCACCAGAGTCTATGTGGATATCTGATGACAAAAATTGATTTAATTTGGAGAGGATAGAAGATTTTTTACCTCATTGAAATGCAATGATCTCATTACTGTGTATAGTTTACTATAAAATCAAGTAGTGTGTCAAGGAAATTTCATCAAAATAAAATTACAAGGCAAGAAACTCTTACTGTGTGTCAAAATGGACAACTGATATTTTCCATCCATGTTGATTATTCAGAATTTTTAATACAGCCAACCCCCTCTTTACCAACATTTGACTTAAAAACAAATCCTTTATCTGATTATCTCTGTCATTCACAGAGTTAGTCATTACTACAAATAGCAATTTCTATAAAACTTTCAGGTACATCTGATTAGAACTTGCTGCTTCTGGAGGTTTTTTGTTATCTACTAAAGTAACTAATCCATTTTAGATATACATAGGCATATTTAATTATCTACATAGTTATCCATTACTGAAATGGGCCCAATTGCCCCATGGAGCTGATATTTGTGGTTTCTTTTGAATAAACATAGAAATTGACCATTCTAGTCTTTAAACTTGAGAAAGTTACATTTGTTTTATCAGAGTTTATTTCTCAGGAAACCAACCATCTGCCCTCCTAGATATAATCAAGGAACTGGAACTAACCAGATCACCATATCTGGACACTGAGATGCCAGACCCCTCACCAGTCATGATTCCCTGAGCACCTATTTCCTGTTCACCAACTCCTATTCCTCACCCCTTCCTAATTTGTATTTTCCTGCACACGGTTAGATTTCTCCCCTGACATATAAACTCCTCATTTTGTTGGGTTGAGGGAATGGAACTGAGACTGATCTCCCATCTGCTCAGCTGCAGCACCCAATAAGCCTTCTTCCCTGGTAATACTTGCTGTCTCAGTGATTGGCTTCCTGTGCAGTGAACAACAGGACCTAGACTAAACTCCTAATGTTTTGGTAACATTATCTGAGACTTAGAAAAGAAAGTCCAAAAAACAAATTCAGAAATGTTTATGATTCGTGACACATATGAAAATACATGGTAGGTAAAATAGTTTGTGTTCGTAAAACTGAGAATTGAAACTATCACTTGTGACATAATTTTCATGGGAAATGTTCTCGACTCTAGAAAACATATTCAAATATAAAATTTTGAAATACATTCTATTCACCACAGCTATGGCTTCTTCAAACTTTTGTAGACATTTTGTGACAGTAAATCTTATGATAAAATACACTTTACATTGATACTATGATTAAATTTGAAATTTAACCTCTTTACAGATTTTCTAGGTCCTGAGTTGCTCTCAATATTTGTGGGAGCTATATTAAATTAAACCAGAGTGTTAACTTAGACAAGTTTGGGTATAATGTACATCTAAATAGGGATACAATAGGAAACAGATGATTCTGGTCAGTGTGACAACTTAGGCATAGATACTAACGGAATAACACAGGTAGATGATGTGAAACAAAGATTCTAAGGACAAAATTACAGACATTAAAACTAAAAGCAATAATTTCTGGGAGGGTGGAAAGTGAAAATTGAAAGAAATAAAACATCATCTCAGATGTAGAAAATAATTCTCTTTCGTGAAAGCTATGTGTGACATTTAGGGTAATTTAATAAGCTGACCGTACAACCAATAACTCATTTGTATTAGTCAGGGCTTTTCAGAGGGACAGAACCAATAAGATATACATATATATGAAAGGGGGTTTATTAGGGAGAATTGGGTCACACAATTACAAGGTGAAGTTCCACAGTAGGCTATCTACAAACTGGGGAAAGAGAAAAGCCAGTAGCTAGCAAAAGAGTCCAAGTGAGAAGCCTTAAGACCAGGGAACCTGACAGTGCAGCCTTTGGTCTGCAATCAATGGCCTGAGAGCCTCCAAGGAAGCCACAGGTGCAAGTTCCACAGTCCAAAACCCAAAGAACTTGGAGTTTGATGTCCAAGGGCAGGAGGAAAGAAAGCAAGTGTCTGGCATGTGAATAAAGAAAGAGCCAGAAGACTCAGCAAACCAGTTAGTCCCCTCTTCTTTCACCTGCTTTGTTCTGGCTTCACTGGCAGCTGATTGGATGGTGCCCAACCTCATTGAGGGGGGATCCTTCTGTCCTAGTCCACTGACTCAGATGTGGATCTCCTCTGGCAACTCCCTCACAGACACACCCGAAGCAATATTTTACCAGCCTTCTAGGTATCTATCAATCCAGGCAAGTTGACACCTAATATTAACCACTGTGACACTCAATATAACTGAATGACCCACACGTTTCATAGTAGAAGATGTGCTCACTGTAGTAGGTAAGACATCAAGAAACACTCTAACAGGTGCCATAGGATGGAGGCTTTACCAGAAGTCATTGCAACAAGATGCCTAACTCTATGACTAGGTAAAAAACATTAAAAATTAAGTCTCTCTTATAAGGTAATTCGTAAGCATTCTATTATAACAGAATGCTTAATACATGTATTTCCTGTATTTGTATTCTTACTTCTAACAAATATACATTAAAAAGTTGAAGATTTGGGTAGTATTGGAAGTATTTGTTTCCATATGTTATCTCTAATTTGATATTGACAGCAATATTTTCTGTTAAGTGTATTATCAATAATCATGAAAAATGAATGTCTAATAATTGCTGGATACGTTAAATACTTTCAGAAAATGCGAAAGGGGAATTTGCCAGAAAAGCACATGTTTATTAAGTAATTGGTTGGATTATGGGCACCAGCTTTATGTTACCTTTCCTTTTTATTACTTTTGTTTGTATCACAAGACTGATTGTGCATGCAAGAAAGTGCACGTGTGTGTGATTGTACACGTGCACCTGGCATTTAAAAATAATTAGAAAGGCGACATCAATATGATTATTGCTCAGGTACAAAAAGAGAACATCACAAGAATGTCAGAGCCCAATGTGCTCTTCTCCAAGGACAAACATCCCCCATTTTTCTAGGAAAACTCCCACTTTCATAACTTTGTGAAATTTCATAACTTATATGAAATGCTATACTCATTTTCTAGCTCTTCTATACAAGCATGTAACTTATACATGCATACCTATTATATTTTTCCATCTTTGTATTCATATAAACACTGTGAGTGTATTTTCTATCTTTTTTTCACACTATATTAAATTTAAGAGAAGTCTATGGTGTTACCTATGTATCTATCTTGTTATTGTTGTTATATAATATTCCTTTTTCAGTACACATATTTAATTTTACAAGTTACCTTTTTGTGCATGTTGCAAAGTTTTTTATTTAGAGTACAGTGAAAATGCTGCTATGAACAATTTTGAGTACATATCATGAGATTGACAGATACTATCTTCTCCCAGGTATATGAGAATAGAATTTCTGAGTCATAGGGCTCATGAATATTTTTTTATTTTATCACATAATTTCAAGCTGTTTTGCAATAATGTGCCACGTACAAAGGCTCCCACTTTTATTTTTTGTGCTAGATTTTTCTTGTACTGCGTACATTATAAGCAACCACGTGAGCAAGTAATTTGCCACAAAAGAACACTCAAATTGTAAGACTATAAGACTATATTTATCTTTAACATCCAGCATAAATGATGTCAAGTAAGTATGATGGTTTATTTCTTCCTTTCCTTTTTTTAAATTGCTATTAAAAAGTTAATTATAGATAATCTTTTCTGTTTACTAAACATGCAATTATGTTTAAGAGTATCTATTTCTTTTCCAGGCTCAAAGATTACCTTTTCTCTCTCCAGAATTAAAAATACTCTTTTATGTATTTATCTGCATACAGCACCCTCTACAATAGTTTTAACTGAATGATTCTAACATTGCTCTTTATTTTCACTTAATGTTTTTACTTTTCAATGAATCACAACATGCTATATTTTTCACAATCTATTTCCAACTCTTTTTCAGTTGTTTCTTTGTTTGACCTTACTGTCTTATCATCTTGCCTATGGCACCCACCTTTCTTCTCTCAATACTTAATATATACTAACATTTATGTCTATGGATAATTTCCAAGAGCCTTAATTTTAACTCTATCAACATTTCTTTCTTGCTTTGTTTTGTTATTTGAATTTTAATTGTGCTTGATTTTTCCGCTAATTTATCTGTATCTTCTGTTTTTCTTTTTTTCTGCTAATAGGACATTTCTCAACACCTACATTTACAAATATTGTCAATAACATCATCATATCAATTTCTAAAGCAATTTAATTCCCATATGATCCTTACAAATATGATTGATCAACTTCTCTCATTGCTACAGTTTTCATATCTTGCTTTCCTATTTATGTTTTTCATAAAAACAACCTTAGATTGGGCATATATTTGTGTGATTAGACCATTTAGAAGGTAATTAGTAGGGTATCTCTTGTAAGGTGGTTAGTAAGCATGCCAGTTTATAATACAATGTTTAACACTGGTATTTCCTGTGTATGTATTCTTACCTCCAAGAAAAGAGAATAAGATAATTTATGTACAGTGTAAAACAAATGTATTTAATTTTTGTATTTTAAGTATTTGTTATGCTAAAGAAAATTACTGTCAACCAATCAAGTTTATTTTTAAGCAAGTTTGAAAAGGCAATATAATTGCTGTCTTAAATAGCAAGTTTGAAATAACAGAGACAATGTAAACTATGAGTGGGTGAATTGAGATAATTTCTTGTACACTTAGTTCTGGGGCTCTACAATTAGCATTGTTTTTTCCAATTATCTGCAAGTTACATTTTTTATAATAAAAAAGGATTAATTCTTGATTTAAGGCAGTGATTTCAGAAATATGTTAAATAAATAATCCTTAAATAGTGGGAGCAAAATAGATAATTAGATCATTGAGATTTCACATTTCTCCCACAAAATTATAAAATGTTTATCATTTGTTTTTTGTTTTAGGATAATATTCTCCTTTTAATTTTCCGGAAAATTTTGCTTTTAGATTTAAAATCTTAAGATATTTACTCTAAGTAGAAAAATTAAGGCATTTATTTTTATGGTTTCATCTTCTTTGCTTTTATCCTGTTTGGCAAAAATACATGTGCAATATTTTCTGAAATCAGGTTGGGCCTCATGATTGTGCTAGCATTGGGTATCTAGAGGATTTAGCATATGTTACCCCATATGTCCTTTATGTGTTTTTTCATTCTAAGCACACTGGGATGAATAATATCTTTCAAAGATTGTAATATAGTTCCTGTAACAGTGGAAGCCTGTGTGGCTTTGACAGGTGATGGTAAGGGATTGCTGGGTTTTGGTAAGAAATATCTGAGGATAACCTGATTTTCAAATGGCAATTATTTGTTTTTCTTCCCATTCCCTTGCATTCTAGCACACACATAATCTACTTATTGTAATAGTACTTTAATATGTTTCATAGTATGTGGATTAAATCTATGCATTTAAAAACAATACAAGATTCAAATTATTTTCATTATGTAAAACTAACATTTTAATTCCATAGTATTTTCTGCAAATAAAATGATGAACAACTAACAGTAAGACAGAACCAGATATACTATTCATTATAACACTAAAATTTAAGCCTTCATTTTTTTCCATAAATATGAGGAAAACAGAAACAAGTATTATCCAAATATAAATATCCTTTAAAACTAATGTTGCAATCTCTGTGATTATTTATAATATGTGATTTTTATATTTTTGTTCAATGACCACAACTATTTTATAATATGAAAACAATTATGTTTAATTCCTTTCATTATTAAAGAAGCATTTAATGTGTGTTACCCTGGAAATGAGTTGACATTAACTCAGAACCTTCCTTTTCTTTAAATAGCACCAAATACCTGGGCATTGAAGCTCTGCCTGTGGACTACTAATTGAATTTTTCCACACTGCTTCCAGATGTTCGGCCTTATATAAGTCTTAGGCTCACACACAGTTCAGAATTGAATCAAATTGTGTCTTTATCTTTCTATTTTACAGGTACTTTTTATCTTCTCTAAAATTATTCTAAATAATAAATTGCAAAAAAAAAAAAAAAAAAGGAAATAAGGAAAGAAAAAGATGAAAAGGGAGATGCCTGACATTGAGCAGGTTAATCAATTGTGCTTTAATTGATACAATAAAATTTATGATAAAAATGGGGAACAAAATCTGCTGATCTTAATGGTTTGTTTAAGCTTTACCCCTTCTCCTGTCTCTTCCTCTTTTAGCCTCCTGCATCATACACCATATGACCTTTGTATACAGAAAATACTTTTTAATGTCATTGTCATCGAAATATTCTCCCAGGAACCATTTAGATGAACTTTGCAGAAGGCATAAAAACGTATTAGGTTCAATCTCTCTGTGCTTTGTTAAAACTTATAATAATATGAAAATTCGCTCAACAACTGGTTTATAAATGAAGAAGCATGGAGAGGCAGTTTATATAGTGGGGACTTGTAAGCTGGTATTTCTTTCTGAATTATGTTTTAATATTCTGTTAGACTTTAACTTCTTACGTATATGAAAATAAAATGGGTTGTGAGTTATTGGATGATATCCAGGTTTTAGAAATCCTTACTTAATAATTTTGCATATATACCATCGATATGTGTAAGATCTAGCTTAAATACAAAAGGCAATAAAAATGTACAATGAATAGCTGAACCACAAATGTATTTCTTTATTAATTAAACCCTTATTAATATGGTAGGCAACAGTTTATTCCTCCTCTCCCAGCCAAAATGCAAACACACCTCGGGTCAGAAAACGTGGGAAAGGTAATGATGAGAGATACCAACAAAATGAGGAAGGTTAGGAGAATTAAAGTGAAATGAGGCAAAAGGAGGCGACTTGATGATGGAGCAGGATCAACAGTCAGGAAAGAACCCTCAGGACATGGTCAAGGCATCAGAAGCATCCATTTGCATGCCCATTTGTACTTTCGCTCTGTTTTCGCTGAGCTTGAAACCGCATTATTTTTGACAATTGACTTTCCAATTGTTCTTTTTTTGTTATATTGCACCATGATTACACTTCCAGGACTGTCTTTTTGATTCCTGATGCCAGTCTGAATATATCTAGCTGCATATTACACCAGTTCTGTTTTCACACAACTGCATTTACAATGCATGTATTCTGTGTCTGTGCATTCTTCTCCGTGGTAACTAACAAATAAACAGAAGGAATGTTGTTACTATGCTGTAAATCATATGAGGCATGAAAATCTATCAATTTATATACAATTCTAAACACTTATTCTCCTTCGAGTGCATACATAAAGCGTTAAATTATGAAAAATCATGGTCATATAAAATTACTTAAATTAAGGTATTGACAATAGTATTCTTTAAACCAATGAAAAGTACCATTCTAATTTTCAAGATTGTGTGCATATACAAATATGGTTCTTATTAAGGAATATTATCAAATTATATATCATGACAGCATTTGCTTTACATTCAGCTGTTGTAAAGATCTCTCTCAATCCTCTGTTGACTTTATTAATTGCTTCTGTGAAATGTAAGCAGAGGTTTAATGGGTAATTATACTGCAAGGTCTTTTTCAAAGTGGTTCTATACTTGATCTTCTCAATTCATCATGAATTTGTGTTTATTATTTCAGAGTTCAATGTGTATCTCTCTGATTAGATTGGAATGTGTTTGGTGTTTAAGCTATTCTAGATGATAATTGCCCTTAGCAAGACAGCATCTAAAAATAAAATCAGAAAATCAAATCAATCTCCCACTTATTATTCTAAGAAAAAAAATCTTAGATTTAACATCTAAAAGAGAAGCAACTCAAAATTCTGTTTTCTTTTTCTTCTATCCTCTTATAAACTATGATTTCAGATTTCAGTGTTATTCTACAGATGTATTACTGAAGCTATTTACTCACAATACCTGATTTCCTCTTAAATTCTTTCTATTTAAGGACAGTTGCAATGTCTGCACATCCTACTTTATTCAGTTTGCTACTTTTCACTTTAGATTCTCATTTCGCAGTCAACCTAATGTTTTTTTCTTAAAATGGAATATAGTTTGAATTACAGGAACTAGGGACACAGAATCCTCAAATATGAGTGAGGCTTGCTCATTTCCTTCAACTTGCTGCTGGTTCAATGTCAGACATGTAACTAATGATTATAATTGTGGCAGAGATTTGTAATAAGTATTTGGAGAATTCCTTTAAGTTTCAGAATAACACAGCTATGAAATCATCTTTAAAATATATATTACAGTAGGCCTTTAAAACTTTCTTGTGCTTCGTCTTTGTTGTTTATCTAATAGTTGCAATTTATTTCTATTTGTGAATTTTAAATTTATAGTCTCAAATATTTGTTATTTACCCTTCACTAAATGAATCATGACATCCCTCTTGTCCTTACATGTTTAACTTGTAAAGAACTTCACAGAGGGAAAGGTAGAAAAGGAAGATGGATTAGAGGTGGGAGACATCAGTCTACAGAGTGGCAGGAATGTGATCAAATGTTCAGAACATTATTGAAGAAATAGCAACATCAAGTCTTAGCTTTCTAAGTTAATTTCTCACTTGCCTCACTTTGAACTGGGCTTAAAATGAAAGGTAGACTCTAGAGTGGGTTTATAATCCTCCACTCTCAAGGATTGTGGGTTTCTGGTTAGTTTAAAAAAAAAAAAATTACAATTAATTCTCCTGAATGAAGAAGCTGACTTTTGATTTTGAAACTGGGTCTCAAATGTTTGTAAGAGTGTACAGTAGTGTGACAAAATGTCAAATAGGCCAGTGACCACTTAGCATCAGCCATAAAAAAGTCTAGCTATTAATGTATCTATTCATTGAAACAATATTTTTTGAGTGCTTTCACTCTGGTGGATTACTATATCATAAAATCTCTCTAAAAGCAGCATGGAGTTACTCATGAAAGAAGAGTGAGATAGAATTTTATTAATGGCTGCAACATTTCATCCTTCCCCTTATCTATCCCTTCACTATGTGTATTTTTCTTTGACATAGGATATGCCCATAAGACATGTTTTGGTCAATGTGACGATAGTGCATGTGACCGCTTTTGTCTTTGTAGTGTCCTCATGTGCTGTCTTAATGAGAGTTATACACCTGTAAATCTTTCCATTCCAAGAAAACTGAAAGATAAATGGAATATCTAGACCCAAACAGCAGTTTGAAGCCAAGTCAAGGTAATCCTAGATTACATGCAGTAGAGGCAGTCTTCAGATTCATTAATGAAGACAATGATTCTTGTTTTAAGCCATTGACTTTTGTTGTATTTTCTTATTGGCATTATTGTGGTAACAGTTGAGTGATAAAACACAGAGATGTTTAAGTATGAATTAGTAAGTGCTATGACAGAAATACGCATGGTTATTGTTGAGCAAAAACTAGGGACTGCCAATTTATTCTAACATAGTTAGAGAACACTTGAGAAAACAAGTAGATTTTTACCTCTGCTTTAAAGGGAGATACTTCTGCAGGCAAGATATGCAGATGAAGACTGTTTTGAATAGGAAAAAATAGATTGCAAAAAGTTATGAAGGATGTTGAATTGCAAACAAAATTCAGAGAACCTCAATATTCCTTTATTTTTTATTTATTTTTTCCATTTTTATTTTACACTTGGGGGCACATGTGCCCATTTGTTACCTGGGTATATTGCATCATGCTGAGGTTTAAGGTATGAATGATCCCATCACCCAGGTACTGAACACAGTACCTAATGGTTGGTTTTCTAAGTGTTGTCACCCTCCTTCCCTCCCCACTCTAGTAGTCTCCAGTGTTCATTTTTGCTATCTTTATTTCCAAGAGTACCCAATGTTTAGCTTCCACTTGTAAGTGAGAACATGTGGTATTTGGCTTTCTGTTACTACATTAATTCACTTAGAATCATGGCCTCCAATTCTATCTATGTTGCTGCGCAGGACGTGATTTCATTCTTTTTTATGGCTGCATAGTGTTCCATGGTGTATATGTACCACATTTTCTTTCGCAATCCATGATTGATAGGCACCCAGGTTGATCCCATGTCTTTGCTATTGTGAATAGTGCTGCAATGGACATGCCACTGTATTTGCCTTTGGTAGAACAGTTTACTTTCCTTTGTGTATATGCCCTGTAGTAGGATTGCCGGATCAAAAATGGTAGTTCTAAGTTCTTTGAGAAATCTCTAAACTGCTTTCCTTAGTATCTGAACTAATTTACATTCACACTAGCCATGCATACGCATTCTCTTTTCTCTGCAGTATTGCCAACAACTATTGTTTTTTGACATTTAATAATGGTCATTTTGACTGGTGTGAGATGGTATGTCATTGTGATTTTGATTTGTACTTTTCTGATGCTGAGTACTTTTTTTCATGGTTGTTGGTTAGTTGTATGTCTTCTTTAGACAAGGGTCTGTTCATATGCATTGCACACTTTTAAATAGGTTGCTTTTTGCTTGTTGATTAATTTAAGCTCTTATAGAGTCTAGATAGTAGATCTTTGCCATATGCATAACTTGGAAATACTTTTTCCCATTATGTAAGTTGTCTGTTCACTCTGCTGAGTTTTTGATGTGCAGAGCTCTGTAATTGAATTAGGACCTACTTATCAATTTTTGTTTTGTTGCAATTGCCTTTGGGGATTTAGTTTATAAATTGTTCTCTAGGCCAACGTCCACAATGGCATTTCCTAGGTTTTCTTCTAGGATTCTTACAGTTTGAGGTCTTACACTGAAATCTTTAATACATCTTGAGTTAGTTTTTGTGTGTAATGAAAGGAAGGAGTCTGGGTTCATTCTTTTGCATATGGCTATCCAGCTATCCAACCACCATTTATTTAATAGAGAATCCTTTTCTGATTGCTTATTTTTGTGAACTTCGTCAAAGATCAAATGGCTGTAAGTGTGCAGTTTCATTTCTGGGTGCTCTACTCTGTTCTATTGGTCTATGTAACTGTTTTTGTACCAGTACCATGCTGTTTTCGTTACTGTTGCCTGACAGTATAATTTGAAGTTGAGTAATGTGATGCCCCTGCTTTGTTATTTTGCTTAAGGTTGCTTTGGCCATTGAGGCTCTTTTTTGATTTTCTATGAATATTAGAATAGTTTTTTCTAGTTCTTGAAAAATGATGTTGGTATTATGAAAGGAATAGTGTTGAATCTGTGGATTGCTTTGGGCTGTATGATTATTTTAATGATATTGATTTTTCCAATCCGTGAACATGAAATGTTTTTCAATTTGATGATTTCTTTTAGCAGTGTTTTGTAGGTCTCCTTGTAGAGATTCATAACCTACTAGGTTAGATGTGTTCTTAGGTATTTTATTTGTTGTGAGGTGGGGAGTATTGTGAATGTAATTATGCTTTTGGTTTGGCTCTCATCTTGAATGTTACTGGTATTTAGAAATATGCCTGAGTTTTTTACGTTGATTTTACATCTTGAAACTTTGCGAAGTTGTTAATCTGTTCCAACAGACTTTTGGAAGTCTTTAGGGTTTTCTAGGTATAGAATTAGATTTTCCATGAAAAGAGTTATTTTGACTTTATCATTTACTCTTTGGATATCTTTTTTCTCTTTCTCTTAACACCTCTCTGGCTATCAGTTATAGTATTATGTGGAATAGGAATGGTGAGAATGGGCATCCTTGTCTTGTTCCAGTTCTCAAGATGAATGACTTCAGTTGTTGTTCAATCAGGATGATGTTGGTTGTGGGTTTTTCATAGATGGCTCTCATTATTTTGAGGTATATTCCTTCAATGTTTAGTTTCATGAGGGTTTTTAACATGAAGGTGTGTTGGATTTAATTGAAAGCTTTTTCTGCATCTATTGAGACAATCCTATGGTTTTTGTGTTTAATTCCTTTATAAGGTGAATCACATTTATTGATTTGCATATGTTGAAACAACCTTGCATCCCAGAAATAAAGCCTACTTTATCAAGATGAATTAACATACACTGTTGAATTTGGTTTGCCAGCATTTTATTGAGAATTTTTGTATATTCAATCAATTTTTGTATATTAAATATACTCATCAAGGAATATACTGGACTGAAATCTTCTCTTTTCATTGTCTTTCTGAGGTTTTGGTATAGGAATGATGCTGGCTTCATAGAATGAGTTAAGGAAGAGTCCTTTCTCCTTGATCTTCACAATATTTTCAACAGAATTGGCACCATCTTTTCTTGGTACATCTGGTGAAATTCAGCTATGAATCTGCATTGTCAAGGATTTTTTTTTTTTTTTTTTTTTTTTTTTTTTTTTTTTTTTTTTTTGACTGATAGATTTTTCATTACTGATTCAGTTTTGGAACTTGATATTGATCTGTTCAGGATTTCAATTTTTTCCTTATTCAATCCTGGGAAATTGTGACCTTCCAGGAATTAATTCGTTTTCTCTCAATTTTCTAGGTGTTCATAATAGTTTCTGAGGATCTTTTGTATTTCTGTGGGATCAGCTGTAATGTCACCTTTGCCATTTCTGATTTTGCTTATTTAGATTTTCTGTTTTTTTTTCATTATTGTTAATCTAGCTAACTGGCTATAAATCTTGTTCATCCTTTCAAAACCAAACTTTTGTTTTGTTGATTTTATGTAGATTTTGAGTTTCAATTTCATTTAGCACCACTCTGATTTTAGGTATTTCTTTTCTTCTGCTAACATTGGGGTTAATTTGTTCTTGTTTTTTGAGTTCTTCTAGGTGTGATGTTAGATTGTTAATTTGAGACATTTTCAGTTTTTTGAAATAGGTGTTTATAGCTATAAACTTTCCTCTTAAAACTGCATTTGCTGCATCACAGAGATTTTGGGATGTTGTGCCTCTGTTTTTATTTATTTCAAAGAAATTTTTATTTCTGCCTTAATTTTGTTGTTTCCCCAATTTTCTTGTTTACCTAAATGACTTTTAGAAGCAAATGGTTAAATTTGCATGTAATTGTGTGCTTTTGAGAGATCTTTTCGGTATTGATTTCTATTTGTATTGCACTGTGATACAAGAGAATGGTTGGTATGTCTTCATTTTTAATTTATTGAGACTGACTTTATGGTTGAGTATATGATTAATCTTGCAGTATGTTCCATGTATAGATAAGAAGAATGTATATTCTGTGGTTCATGAATGGGTTATTCTGTCTTTTGGGTCTAATTGGTCAAGCACTGAGTTTAATTCCAGAATTTCTTTGTTAGTTTCCTGCCTTGGTGATCTGTCTAATACTGTCACTAGGGTGTTGAAATTCCTGCACAATTATTGCATGACTGTCTAAATGTTTTTAAAGGCCTAGAAGTACTTGTTTTAGGAATCTGGCTTCTCTAATATTAGGTGCATATATATTTAGGACAGTTATGTCTTCTTGTTGAATGAAACCGTTTATCATTATTTAATATCCTTCTTTGTCCTTTTCAGTGTTGTTGGTTTAAAGTCTGTTTTTTCTGAAATAAGAATAGCAACTCCTGTTCTTTTTTGTTTTCCATTTGTATGGCAAATCTTTCTCTAATCCTTTACTTTTAGCCTGTGGATGTTGTTATGCATGAGATGCATCTCTTGAAGACAGCAGGCCAATGATTCCTTTCTTTGTAAATCCAACTTGCCACTCTGTGCCTTTTACACGGGGCATTTAGAACATTTTCTGTCAAGGTTAATGTTGATATATGAGGTTTTGATCTTATTGTGAAGTTCTTAGCTGGTTGCTTTGCAGTTTCTATTGTGTGGTTGCTTTATAGGGTCTCCAGGTTATGAACTTAAGTGTGTTTTTGTGTTTGTGGTAGCAAGTATTGTTCTTTTGTTTCCTTGTTTAGAACTCCCTTACAGATATCGTGTAAGGCTGGTCTAGTGGTAGTGAATTTCCTTAGTGCTTGCTTGTCTGCAAAATATTTTATTTCTTCTTCACTAATGAAGCTTAGTTTCATGGGGCATGAAATTCTTAGTTGAAATATATTTTCTTTATGAATTCTGAAAATAGGCTCCCAATCTCTGCTGGGTTGTAAGGCTTCTGCTGAGAAGTCCACTGTTAGCCTGTTGAAGTTCCCTTCGTATGTGGTTTGACCTTTCTCTATCTGACTTTAAGGTTTTTGTTCTTCAATGTTGACCTCAGACAGTCTGGTGACTATATATCTTGGTGATGTTCATTTTGTATAGTATCTCACAGGTGTTCTATGGATTTATTTTGTCTGAATATCTACCTCTCTAGGATATTAGCAATTTTGTTTTGTTTTGTTTTGTTTTGTTTTACTATTTCCTCATATATGTTTTAGATTGTTAACTTTTTCTCCTTTCTCAGGATTGCTAGTAATTCATAGGTTTGGTCACTTTACATAATCTCATATTTCTCAAAGAGTTTGTTCATTTTTACAATTCTTTTTTCTTCATTTTGTCTGATTGGGTTAGTTCAAAAGACTGGTCTTCAAACTCTGAAATTCTTTTCTCTGCTTGGTCTAGTCTGTTGATAAAGCTTTCGATTGTACTTTGAAATTCCTTAAGTAAACTTTTCAGTTATAGAAGCTCTGATTGACTTCTTTTAAAGATGTTTATCTCTTTCTTCATTTCCTGGATTGCTTTAGAAAATTCTTTTTGCTAAATTTTAGCCTTATCGTGGATCTCATTTAACTTCCCTGAAATCCATGCTTTGAATTATTTATCTGTCATTTCTGAGTTTCCATTTCGGTTATAGTTCATTGCTAGAGAACTAGTGTGATCCTTTGGTGGTGTCACTACATTCAGATTTTTATAGTGCCAGAATTCTTGTGCTAGTTCCTTCTCTCTTTCCCTATAATATTATTTTATTATTTCCTTTTCTTTTCCTCCCCTATTAAGGAGCTGTAACTTTGAGAATGCAGTGTAGGGTATTTTTGTATTGCTTTTAGAGCCCTATGAATTTCTTTCAGCAGGTGTTATATTAGGCTGTGTTATTCAAACCTACAAGCAAGTAGACGGTGTTTACAGATAAGAGCTGACTATGCACAATGTAGCTGAATATATACTGGATCCTTATTTACTGTCAGAAGCTCTCCACTGCCCTAGGCAATGGGCTGATTTATAAAATGCATAGTGGTCTATACTCCCTGCTCAGCCCTGTGGAAGTGGGGGCCATGAAGGGTGGGACCAGACCAGGCATGGCTGCCTACAGCTTAAAGAATGATAGGCACAAGAACCAGTACTGAAGGACAATTCAGTGTACAGCCACCAAGCACCCTGAAGTGTGCCTAGGCATGGGGCTGGGAAACCTGCTCAGCCCCAAGTTCTGTGCATGGGGATGGAAGGCAGCCTAAACTCCTAACTCTGGGGATTGAGTGTTCCAGATGCCTGGGCATGGAGCAGAGTGGGTTCCTCACACCAAGATCTTTGTACAGGAGGGATGGAGCAACTCAGGTGGATGAATCAGGCAAGTAGGTACTTCATATACCTGGATATCTGTTTGGGCATATAGCAAAAAGGGCCCCGGCACTAGCATCTCTGCAAAGGAAAGGTGGGGCAGCTCAGGTTGCTGAACCAAGCAAGCAGGTGCTCCAAATGCCTGGACATCTGCCTGGGTGTGGAGCAGAGAGGGACTCATCACACCAGGATTTCTGCACAGGAAGGGTGAGGCAGCTCAGACTGCTGACCCAGGTGAGCTGACACTCCTAACACTTGGAGACCTGCCTTAGCATGGAGCGAAGATGGCCTTGCTGCATCACAGCTATGTCCAGGAAGGGTGGGGTGGCTCAGGCTGAAAAACCAGATGAGTGAGTCCTCTGAATGCCTGGAGATCTGCCTGGCAAGAGGCAGAGGGGGACTCTCTGCACCAGGATCTTTTTATCAGCTGTATGCCATCACAGTGACTGTTTGCTGGCATTCTCCTCCATGTGATCAGTGGTGTCCTTCACGATTCTGATGGCTTCTCATTTTTCTTCCTGAATTAAAGCTCACAGAGTTGATCTTTGTATATTATCTTGCTATTTCCAAGTGGCTGACGCATGCTTAAAGCCTCTCATCTTGGAAAAAAGCATTCCTGTATGTTTAGAGTAACCTTTGCATAGAGTAACTAATGTAAAATGAAACATGAAGCATAACTGGTTAAAATTTAAATTATGAAATTCAAAATATTTTGCATAGGTTTATTCATTCACATGTCAAATGTGTATTGAGTATTCCATGGTGGACTCTTTTTTAGGCACGGGGAATATAGCAGTGAATGAGGCCAATGTAGGGGAGGAGACAAAAAAGACAAATTAATAAGTATGATAATTTACCCTAGTGATAAATGTGATCATAAATTAGAAAGATTGGTGTTTGATCATCTACAGCTGCTTAAATAACAGTCCAAAACTTAGTGTCTTAAAACAACAGTTTTATCTTCTCTGGTGATTCTGCTTGTTAACTGAGCTTCTCTAGGTGGTTCTGATGCATATGATACCATCTGGGATTGTAGTTATCTGGAAACTCCGTGAGTCTGGGTAGGTTCAAGATGACTCACTCATAAATCTGTTGAATTGGTAGAGATAGTTGAAAGGTTAAAATTTACTGGGCCACTGGTGTTACTGTACCTCTCTCTTTTTCCATATAATCGTTGGCTCTTCTCTACTCCACATAGCTCCTCCATGACCTCTCCATGATGTCTCTCTAGCAAGAAAAGCAATTGTTTTACATGATGCCTCAGGGCCCCCAAAAGTTCAAAAAGCGAAGGTTCTGGGTCATGTTAAGATTCAGATCCACAACCAGCAGTGCCTTCTCTGTCACATTCTTTTGGTTAAAATGAGTCATAGAACCAGTCCAGATCCACTGTAAAAGGGAACTTCACAAAACATGAACATTGGTAGCTGTGGTTCATTGGAAATTATCTTTGGAGAGTAGCTACCACAATTGGGGTTAGAGTACCTTCCATGGAGTAGTCGGAGAGCATCCCTCTCATGAAATAACATCTAATGTGAGAGCTGCATGAGGAAAAATGGAGCCAGTTATATAACAATCTGAGAAAAGAGCACTGTCAGAAGGGCAGTATTAAGACACAGAGATAAAAAGAGTTTGGTGTATCTTAAGAAAATAAAGAAGAATGATTTGGCTAGTGTCCAGTAAGGGACAGTACAATGTTATAAAATGAATTTTGAGAGCTAGGGCTAAAATTGTAGACCTGGTAAAATTTCATAATTGTAGAAAAAATGAAAAGTGAATGAAAGGTTTGGATTGGATTTTATTTCATAAGCAAGGAGAGACAACACGTGAATTTTATATTTAAAAAACCTCCTGAATAAAGCACTTTAACAAGTAAAATAACAGAAACAAGGATACAAGTTAAGAGATAATTGCCATAGTAAAGGAAAGAAGTGCTAGTGGCTTGACTTTTGATTAAAACAACGCAGATAAAGAGAAGTAGAGATATCCAAGAAATATATTTTCAAGGTAAAGCCAATTGAGGCTTTACCTCAATTGTTGAGGGACTGACATTGTAGGAAGAGGTTATAATAAAATCATGACACACAACTGGATTTTTGACTTGGTGAATAATAAGTGTTACTAAATGATGTGGGTAACCCTAGGGAACTGTATTTGACCTTTAAAAGCACAGCATTTTAATCCTTTCTTATGGATGCAGAGTACCTGCCTTACTGCCTTAAGAAGAGAGAGCATTTATTCTTCATTAGAAGTAGAATGCAGACAATAATCAGTTGTCACAAAAGGAGTAGGCACATATCCTAGGATTTCTGAAAAGATGTATGTGTCTCTGACTTTGATTTGGATCTAGAGATTTGAAGAAACTATGTCTCATCCATTCAGGATAACATGTTCAAAACATCTGTAGCCATACCTAAGTCACAGAGAAGCAAAGAAATTAACAGAAGCATGCAGTGTTTGATAAAAGCATAACTGGCTATATAAATAACATAGTCTGCCCCTAGCAGTGATAATGCAGATGTTTTTTTGTAGACCATATTTGTGACATGATTTTGGACATTGTGGCTGCTTAAACTCCAAACCATGTATTTTGAAATTCCCTTAAAAGGATGAGGGGTATCTTGGTAAAACACATTCATATAAAGAGAAGAAGATAAACTTCATGATTATGTAAGGCTAGACAGTAAAGTTTTTGAGAGCTCAGTGATTTTGCTACATTATAACATAAACTGCAAGGAGAAGGGCAACTTGCCACACTTTCTTCTCTCCACCACCAAGAAAGAAGTCTATGTTTTTGGTTTCGGAAAGCAGTTTATATATAAAGCATGTTGCTTTAACTCATTCCCCAGGTGAGCAAAAGTCCTTGAATTTTAAGAAGGATATAGTGAAAAGAAGGCTTTTTGCTTATACGCACGGTGGTGCAGGCAATCCTATCACTTAGCCTTTTTAACCCAGGCAATATCATAATCAGAAGCATCTGTATGCAAGTGAAAACTGTAGCAACCCCAGCAGAATAACATGCATGTTTTCCAGTATTTTACTTTTTCTTTAATTCTTACTAGTGAAATCATTTTGATGATAAAACTTGACAATCCATAATAAACATACATATGACATATGCTGTCCATCTTAAACTGAGTGCTGTGTGTTCCATGAACCCATACAGTTTAATGCATTTTCCCTACTAAGTGGAAATTTACATATAAGATGATCCCAAGCAATTACTAGAGACACAGGTGAGTATCCTGAGCAGATGACTCATCATGACTGTCGTCTACGTCTCCCGTCCCGCTGCCTTTCTCTTATTCTATATCTGCAGCTTTATGCAGAACTCCCTCTGACCAATTGAGTAAGATTAGAAAAAATAAAGCCTAACAGATGCTACAATACCATGCACTTTTACTTTAGCTAGGTGGAATTCTATGTAAAATATTTTATCTCCACTAAGTGGAGAAAATAAATGTCTCAAGTGGAGAGAACTTACGGCAGTACATTGAGTTGTCCCCACTGTTTGGAATGAGAAACAGGATGAAGTAAGGAAATACACAGATGCTTGGGCAGTAACTAATATGGCTTAAGAGTCAGGGACATGAAAAGACAATATTAGGAAACTGCTAGTAAGGAGGGAAGAACTATGTTAGCGGCTGAATTGTTTCCCCAAAAAAGATGGACAATGAAGTTCTACCTTCAGCACCCATGAATGTAACCAAATTTGAAAATAAAGTCTTTGCAAATGACAGTTAAGATTAAATCATTGGAATAGGTCCTAATCCAATGACTGCTTTCTGTATATAAAGGGCACATTTCAACACAGAGACAGATACACACACACACACACACACACACACACACACACAGAGAGAGAGACAGAGAGAGAGAGAGAGAGAGAGAGAGAATATTATGTGAAGATGAAGGCAGAGTTTGGGGAGATACATGTACAAGCCAGGGAACATCAAAGATTGTTAACACACCACCAGAAACGAAAAAGAGAAGTATGGAACAAATTCTTCCTCACAGCCTTACAGCCCTTGGAAAGAAATAACCCTGCTGACATCTTGATCTTTATCTTCTAGCCTCCAGAACTGTAAGACAATAGATTTCTCTTGTTTAAGCCACTCACTCTGTGATATTCTGCTACAGCAGACCTGGGAAGCTAATACAAACTTTATGGATGCACCTCACAAGAATTAACCCTTGGTATGAGTGAAATTACGCCCATTTAAAAGTGCATACAGAGACTAATATTGTGGTGTAAGTTACAGTTAATCATGAAGACAACTTGATGTGTTCTGTGTGTTTCAGTCATCTTTTTTATTACCTTTTAGCTTAAATATTTAATCAATGAAGTCAAGAAAAAAATGTCCAGATAGTGCATGGACTTGTCTTCACCAAAGCTGACTAGGAAACTTCTAAATCTACTGCATAATAGCAGAGTCAACACAGAGCCTCCACAATGGTCCCATAATTCAGAGATGCAAGTTAGTCAACTGGTAGTAGGTTTGTTGCCTCGAATTCCCTTGTGTAATGGATAGGAGAAACATTTTAATTTCATCCAAATACTTATTCTGGCAATGTTTACTTTCTCTGACAGTCACGTTTTTGTAGCATTACTTCTGTGGACTTCCTGAATGCTGTATTTATCATCACAAATCCAGCATAGCACTGTAGTGTAAGAGATAAGGCAATGGGCTGAGGCTCACAGGGTTCTCTGGTCTTTTCATATGTCCTATTACCAGAAGCAAGAGATAGCAAAATGACTTACTGAAGACTGAAGACACGGTGTTAGGGTCAGCTTCAGTCAACTTCCATGGTTGAAAGTCACAGCCTCTGATTCCCTTTCTGATATTTGGGGAATACGCACTGTTAAGAACTCAAGCTTACTTTTACCCAAAAAATGTTTCTTGCCCTTCCAACTGCCCTTGAGCCAGGTCATGAGCATACAACCTTGGATCCGCCACTGAGGTACACTCAGTTTTTATTTTGTATCAAAATCTACTGATACAAGTAAATGAAATGAGGTAAAATCTACTATGACAGCAAGGGGCAAGCAGTCAAAGCAATAGTAATTACTAATGACAGCACTGGCTGTGGACTGCGGAGCACGCCTATGAGATAAACAGGAATTTATTAACATTATGCATTCTTTGCCTCTTTCCTTCAGTTTCATCAGATATTTCATGTTTACGCATGCTATGAACTGAATATCTGTGTCCCTGCCAAAATCCATATGTTAAAACTCTATCTCCCAATGGGATGGTATTAGAAGGTGGGGTCTTTGGAGGTAATTACGTTTAGATGAGATTATGGGGGTAGATTCTTCCATGATGGGATTAGTGTTCCTATAAGAAGAGAAAGAGACTAAAGCTCCCTCTCTCTCTTCCACAGGTCTGCAAACCAGGAAGATGATCCTTATCAGGAAGTGAATTGGCCAGCACGTTGATCTTGGACTTCCCAGCATCTAGAACTGTGAGAAATACATGTCTGTTGTTTAAGACACCTAGTCTATGGTAATTTTGTTCTAACAGCTCCCACTGACTAACACAAGAAGATATTCACAAAGATAAGAATCTGCTTTCTGTTCCAAAATTTCACATTGTGTCTATTAACCTTCACTATATCTTGCCTCTCACAACTATCATCATAAAAGAAAACAACATATTGTGTATAATACACATTAGTTTATCAAGAAGGAAATGATTCTCAATCTGATGTTAAAAGGGTACTGATGAAGGATTTTAAAAGGATAGTAGAAAACAGTAAATCCATTAACCAATTTTGCCAACAAGAGAAGCAGTAGAGTGTATGTAGAAGAATGAGTTCTGGAGTCAAACAGCCTGGGTTCAAGTCCCACTTCCAATTCTAAATTATTGTGTTACCTTTGCCACATTTCTTGTGCCTCAATACTCCTGTATCTAAATTGGGGATACAAATTCTATCTGCACTATAGTGATGCTAATATGTTTAAATGTTACAATACTTCTTACCTTCTCAAGAAGTGTCTAGCTTATAGTAAGCAATTGATATTATCTATTTACATTAAGGATTGGTGCAAATGAATGCATCAAAATATCTCTAAGAAAAAATATAATATTATAAAATTATATCTTATGTCTTAAAAAGTCAACCAGTCCAGCTAAAACATTTTATTAGCCTAAATTTAATCACATAATTTGAATAAGAAAAGAGAGTATGAGCACTAACTCTTACTTTATAATGGAGAAAATGCATCAATGTGAGCAGAGCTGTCCCAATAGTAGCTAGATTGAACTTCCTTACTCCACTATCAATGAAAAAGACAAACAGAAAAATCCCATCTGTCCGTATGACAAGTCCAAAATCAGACACCTGCATGGCAAATATGTGTAGCAGTGAGTATCACAGATGCTCTAAATTTAGTACAAACCATATGCTCAATGATTTACTTAAATTGGATGGGGATGACGATCAACTATAGAAAAAGTCCACAGAGCAATTAAGGAACAACATGTTTTGCTGCTCTCATCTCATCTTCTCTCCTTTAGTCCCAGATGTTACAACCACTACAGAGACATTAATCAATTTGTTAATTTATTGTCAGATTGCTAAAGGTTTGTGAAGATTTTGACCCATTTTGCTACATTTGTTTTGGCAGCAAGATTAATTTAATTATAATTGTCTTGGGGACAAAGGGAAGACAATAGGATATCACATGTTCTATCTGAATGGATTCATACTTTCACCAGACAATTCAAGCATTTGTGCATTCCCAGTCTTCAAGCATGTGATTGCCCTGAAGAAATGAAGGAATAAAAGTGGCTGACATCTATCTACATTTCCTGACTGACATTACTTGTTTCCTTCACCCTTATCTCTCTAAAGGATAGTCTATAAATTTACTTGACTTCCAATAGCTCTAGTACTTTATTCACAGGTTTTTAATCTGCATTTTTTTCTACATTAAACAAGTACAAATATTTACATTTTAAAAATAATAATAAAGTTCTAGCTTAAGCCATCAGTATAATCTTTTCAATAAAATATGATTCCTTTTTTCATTTTTATACAAAAGAAAAACTCACATTGTAGATTTTGTTCTAATTTTGCCCTAATAGGTACCTCAAACATATTAATCTAGTGACATTATTTAGGACACAAATTCCTTGTGTCCAGTTTTCCTCATCTGCTAATAGAAATACTCTATGTCTCTACTAGGTAACAGGGTTGTTGTACAGATGAAATAGAATAATTGTATAACTGTGTTTTAAATATTTTAATGGGCAAGGCTATATTGAGATTACTATTTTTTCATTTATCTTTATGTCGTCAGTCCAGCTAGACTCCTTTCTACAAGATTAGTGGATATAATACAGACACTAATATGATACTACTACAGGTACTTCGAGTACAGATTTGGAACCCAGTAAGCATATATTAAATACATTTAGAATGAACTTTTATTTAATTAAATACTCTGTGTAAATGAAAATGCTAGATACATAATACAAAGCTCAAAGAAAAGAATGACTAATTACAAAAGAATTTGGAAGAAAATATTTAAATACTCTAAGCCAGTGGTTCTCAAAATGTCTTCTCCAGACCAGCTGCATCAGAATCACCTGGGAACTTGTTAGAAAGCCTGCAAATCTTCAGTCTCCAGTTCTGACCTAGTGAAGCAGGAAAGCGGAGTGAAACAATTTGTAGTTTAACAAGTCTTCCAGCTGATTCTGATTTATGCTAAAGTGTGAGCTCTACTACACTAAACAATAATGGTGGGATGGAAATCATTATTGTTGTAATTATGCTGAATCTCCTTTAGGAGACTGGGGGTATGAGAGCCAATGTCATTCAATAATAACATACATTTAATCACTGTACTTTAACAGAGGAGCTTCACTAAAACCCACATTAAAAATCTCATAGGGTAGAGTATTAATCCTCTAGTGCAGCACTGTCCAATAGACCTTTCTGCAATGGTAGCAGTATTTTATATCCCTGCAGTTCAATTGAAATATGGCTACTATGACTGAGACACTGAATTTTTGGTGTTATTTAATTTTAAGGAATTTCAATTTAAGTAGCTGCATATGTCTATTGACAACCATATTAGATATAACAACGCTAGTGGCTATTCATTCATTCATTCACTCATTTGTTAGAGACAAGGTATCACTGTCATCCAGGCTAGAGTGCAGTCACACAATCATGGCTCAAGGTAGCCTCTATCTCCGAGGCTCCCAGGCTCAAGTAATCCTCCCACACAGGCTTTTGAGTAGCAGGAATTATAGCTGCAAGCCATCACACATGGCTTTTTTTTTTTTTTTTTTTTTTTTTTTTTTTTGTAGAGATGATTATGTTGCCCAGGCTGGTCTTGAATTCCTGAGCTCAAGCAATTCCCCCACCTCAGCCTCTCAAAGTGCTGGGATTACAGTTGTGAGCCACCTGCCTAGCCAATAGAGGCTGTTAGATATTGCATGAAAATCTTCAACATTATATAAAATGGGACAATTTCTTCAAGGGTGGGGTCAATGAGTGTGTTTAAATCCTAGAAAAAGTGGCATTTGGGTTGGAACTCAGTGCATGGGACATAATTTCAAAAGACAGAAACGGGAGCTAATATAAAGAGAAGCTCTGGTATACTAAAAAAATGGACCGACATACAAGGTGCAGAAGTTGCTCAAATTGCTTTGTGCAAAAAGTGTATGTTGGGAAAGCATAGAAAACAAGGATAAGCTTCATTAGATCCAGAAAAGAAAGACAAAATGTTTGTATTTTATTGTTTATTCTCTTAAGAAGTAATGAATATTTAGGCAAAGGAATGACAGAATCTGTCAGATGCTTAATTGCTCAGGATGCATTAAGTGATGGAAGGAGACAATTCAGGAGACTCAATAAAATGAAGCTTGCAGGCAATAAAAGTACACATTTAGGCATATTTCAGTATAATCAGATAATGATTTGAGTACCCATTATAGGACCAGTATTTGCTAATATACTAATTATCAATGTTATAAAAGTATGTTCTACTTTAGCCATAAACACACGAGGCACTAGTTTAACAAGTCAATTCCTAGATATCCTGTCAAACCCACTAACTCAGAATCTCCAAGTGTGAGGCCCAAGAATCTATAAAATATTCAGCAATTTCAACGATAATTATTTAGAGCAAAAACATTTTAGAACTACGAGGCAAATGATAAATAAGAAGTCAACTTAGATGGATTCTCTATATAATTAGGTAAATATATAATATGTAATAATTTGGCTGCAATGTTTGCTCACCCGTTGCTTGTACTAATTTTAACTTACTTATTTCTCTATTCTACCATCTTCATAAAATTTAATGAATTCTGAGAACCAGCTATGTGAGTTTTTTCATCTATGGATTCATACAAAGTGACATTTCAGATTAAGTAAACTATTGCTATCATTTAGCTTAAAATCATTTTCACCTGAAGAGGCCATATAATTTAGGAAGTGGAAAAATGATCACATCAGCTTGACACATTGCTTCATGATCAGACATATCCCTACTGTGTATTCTCAATAGATTCACGGTTTTCTTTTTAGAAGTCATTATTTTATGTTCCTTTTGTGATTGGGATTGCCCTTTTCTATTAGGAAATTATATTGTGTGGAATATCCTACACCACTTTCTATGGGAGAAAAAAACCCCAAACAGTTACATGAGTGCATTTTCAGGCCTATCTGACTGTATATTTAAGAATATAACATAAAAGAGTATTTTTCTGTGTTGATATACCTGGCATTCTACTAACTAGTTAAAGGTTTATAATGATAATTTTTTTTTGTATTTATAGACCCTGTAGCCTATTTAGACTTCAAGAAATTAGGCATGTCATTAACTCAGTGAAGAAAAGAAGCGAGGAGAAAGACTCTAAAACGACAGCAATTTTGATTCTGTGTCAGTGGTGGAAGTAAGCAAAATGAAATGAGTAACTTCTTTCGTTTCACTCACAGTGCAATAACTGACTGTGTTCCCAGTCTTCATTTTCAAGGTAAGTGATTGAATTGTGAAACATGGATATTCTCCAGTCTTCATTTTACCAGCAATGAATTCTATTTCCTGCCTGCTGAAGTAACTTGTTAATACATTGCTTTTGATATATGAAATGAGAGTAATGGACACACTCTATAAAAAAAAGATATGCTTTCCTACTTGGCTTACAAAGTGCTGTTCCTCTTACCTGCTACAAGTGATTAAGAGTGAAATATAAGTATTCATCAGGGAATTCTAAGCACTGTATATTTTTCTGGCCTCATGGTGTGTTAAAGATTTTTCTCTATATAAGTCTGTTTTCTAACTCTTTGCACATTGCTTATGCAGTGTGGATACTGAAGAATTGTGACTCTACAGCCAGAAAATAATATATACAATAAACATTTACATTCCCTACCTTAAATATTTATAAAATCTTAAAGACTGCTAGGAGCTTCTTCCATTTTTAATTGCAATCAGGAAAGTGTTTAGTTGTTCTCTGAAGAGATACTTTACTAGGCACGAAAATAGGTTTTTTAAAAAATAATGTCACTTAATTATTTCGTAATACAACTGTATAGCTATTCTATGCAATTTTATAGTTCAACTATAACAACAGGGCAAAGTACTTAATTTACATTATAATAGCAATAGAATTATGCATAAAATTTTATGTAAACCCAGTAAATAATAAAACAGCCAAGTCGACTATATTCTAATGGACTTTAAAAAATGACTTAGCTTTTTTTTCACTATTTTTTCTTTCTCATGGTTAAAATTGCTGATCCCTGTGAAATGAAAAAATGCTCTATTTCTCTGTTGTTCTAGTGCACTACTAGTTATACACAGAGACATTTTACAATGTAGGCATTTCACATACAATCCTGCTCCCATCTACCTACTTCTTCAACACCAGGGCAAATTTCATATCTTAAAATGAAAATAAATTACCCAGTAATAATTTCATTCATTCACTGTGAACTCAAGAACATTTTAAAGAGCAATAGGGTGAGCTCACCTTCGACTATACATAAAATTTACTAAATAAATCTGACATATAAAATGAGTTGTAAGTCCAATCTTGTTGCATGTCAATCAGGCATATCAGATAAGAATTTTTTAAAAAGGAATTACGATACTGGAACTGTTTTACATACCGATATTTAGGGATTTTAAAATTTTTTCTGCAGTATGCATAATTAACAATGAAAATATGTACAAATGAACCTTCTGTTTAGACACTCTGCTGTTTTCTTAGTCTCTTCTTCTCAGGTCCCCAACATACCCTCCCTGCCAAATTGTTGATCGGGTATCTGTTTTATTTACTTTCACATCACCAACTTCTGAATAAACACCCCACTCAACTTCTAAGTTCCTTCCTGACATCTGGTGTATGCAAATGCTAGAGGACAAAATCTAGCAGGAATTCTTCACCCCAGGACCTGCCCAGTATGGATGGAGCAATCTTGATAGCCTACCAGAAAGGAGGGTTGTGGGGGTAGATCTGGTGCACCTTCAATGAGAATTCAAGGAAAGAAGGTCACCGTGCAATTTTATACTCACCAAGGGATGGTAATGGTTGGAAATCAGAAATATTTATACTTTATTAAACAAGGCAGTCAAGTTATGAATTCTGGAAACATAATAAATTTGTCAAACCCGATAAAAAATACAAAACAAAAACAAAAGCAAGGAAGTGCATTTTAAAGGGCTGCTATGTGAGAAGCAGAAAATACAGTGAATACTGTGTGAAGGAAAACAATTGGGTTCAAAGGTCTTAGGAAGACTTGGTCAAATATTCCAGTTGCAAAGCTGGATTTAAATGTACTGTGGGGAGGCTAGTTTCTTAATGGACATATTTCTCTGTCAGATACTTTGTAAATGAAAATATCTCTTTGCTAAATTAATTTTTCCAGCATTTATGTGTAAATAATTAATGACTACTTAAGCATGTCTGTGAAATATCTGATGGTTCCCACGCAAGGAGCATTACTATCAGCAATTAGGTAGGAAAAGAAACCATCTTTGATCCCTTATGAAAATTGAAATAATTATCTTTTAAAAGAAACATACATCCATTAAAAGACTCACATTTCCCTTAGGGATAAAATTTTTTCTGGAGAATTCCTAAACTACTTAGTGAAACAAATGGGGACTTTAGAGCAAATAAACGCTACACATCTGCTTTGGAACTTTAAGTTTCTATCCATCAACAATTTGCTTCTCTGGGAAAAGTTTGAGATGAATTACCCAGTCCTATTTATCTCGGGCTGCTTCTGTTGCTGCTTTAACCTCAATGTATTTCATAAGTACTTCAAAAGAAACCCAGAGCAGCTGAATATGTCCTTTCTTTTTCAACATGCAGACCCTACTCTTGAGTGCTGGAATTGCATTTTATATCTGGTTTGGAACCCAGTTCTTGGTAGATGAACATAATCATCCTTAATCCGTTTGGCGGCTTACTTATTACTTTGAAGAGTAGGAAGAAAGGTGTTTCTATTGAGTTTGCTCTCCAATCCGTGTCTCTTTAAAGAGTGCAGGTGAATAATCTATATTTCAAAGAAAGATGACCTTTACTTGATTTAATGGAATCTCACTTTCAATATCTGAAATGAGAAAGTGATTAAAGCTTTGGTTGATAGGCAAGATGTATTTTAGGAATAGATAAGCATAAAGGTCAGATACTGTCAGAAAGGATTTTGACTTTCTTTAATATTTAAGTACTTCCTATGAATCATGGTTTATGCATTTATAGTATATCTCTAAGTTGGATTACAAGTCCTGCATGTTTTATATAATTTCTAATTGGTTTCTGACATAAGGTAAAGATATTGGGCAAAGCAGGTATATTTTTGTCTGGATTTTCATAGAGACTAGACCTATTCTGTTCTTAAAAGACCACTGGAGAAGATAAGAGTCATTTGGCACACTGCTTTAGAGAATTTACAATTCTGTTTGATATGATTTTAAATTACAATTAATTTGAATTTCAATGCCTATGTTTTGCTGTCATCTATATTCAAGGAATTTATCTCAACAAATTAATGGAAAAATTAATCTAACATTTATGGAGGATTCACGAGATGGCATGTGCTTTTCTACGTGATGCACAAGTATCAATTCATTTAATCTGCCTCTGGATCAGTACTTGACCCACAGTAAAGATGTGTTGAAGAATGAACTACTCTATGAAGCAGGATTGTTAACTGTTCCCACTTTATAGGTAGGGCTTTGTGACAGAGATAAGTTAAAGAGCTTGCCCTTTGCCCAAGATCATAAAGGAAGTAAGTAGTAAAGCTCTGGGTTTCAACACAGGTCCCATGCACCCACATTTCTCACCATGATGCTCTGCCATGTGTTCTTCACACTAAGAGTAGCATATAAATTATATGTAAACAGGATTTTGTACAGAACACTTTTCCTCACCTTCCATTTATTGCTAAAATCATAGTGTATCTTAAAATCTTATGTATCTTATCCCATTTTTAAACATTTTAATCTACACTAGTTACACTTGTCTACACTTTCTAGGTGAATGCTTAGATGATTACTTGCTATTGTATATGATAGGATACATATGAAGTGACAGAATAAATGTATAAACATAACTCTTAGGGGATTAAAAAAGAGGTTATAGTCTATTTCTGGATTCAGACATACATTACTGAGGAAGAAGAATTTATGATAACCATTCAAGCAAGGATTTGACTGTTGACATCTCAGGCAGTGAGAACACCATGAGTAAAATGAGAAGGCAGGTAACTACAGTGACATTACACAATACTTCTTGGAAGTCAACTCACGGCTACAATCATAGTACATTCTAAGGTTCTTTTATGCAAGAGAAAAATGTGGCACATTCCCTGACACTCTCAGGGCTGTTAATGGTGACCCAAATCTGTGACATCATCGGCTTTCTTTATCAAAGCCTTTAGACTGCCCCTTGTGAAATCCAGGAGAGTAAGATAATTCATAATCAACTAGGAAAGAAAACTTATGTAGAATCCTCATCTAATGTGTATTAGTGTTGTCATGTTGGGCAAAATAATTAGCTCCTTTGAATCTATTTTATCATTTGTAAAATGGAGATAAATGTTAATGTTACCTTGTTAAGAGAGTTTTCTGTGAGACTCAAATAAGAACCTTGAAATTGTTACCTAACTATTTCATGTAAAATGTCACCACCATGCAAAACATTCACTCTATTTTACTTCTATCTTTTAAAGTGGTGTTTTTGTCACTGGAAATATAGGAGCCTTTTCTATGAATACTCTCAGTAATATATGAAGACAATGTGGACAGAATTTTTTTAAAAATTGAAAATAAAAAAGCAAGAAAGTCAACAAGTATTTTAGATATTTAAGGGAATACTAGAAATTATAGGAAGATAATTTGAAAAAAAAAATCAGAAGAAAAAAAGAAAAAAACACCTGGAAATATCTTCTGAAAACTGAACTCAAATTCAAAGCAGCAGTGTCACAGGCAGCAGCTCAGAGAAAGTGCTGTCTACCTTGGCTGCTGCTCAAGCCTCCTCACACCATTCCCAAGTGGAGATTTCTCCCTGCCCCCACACCCATGCCCCCAGGTTCCCCATCAGTCCTTGCCTAGACATCATGAAGGCCAACTTCATTATGCCCTGATTCCTGTTCAAGTGAGTCACCATCTGAACTCTGGGATTGCTAGGTTACTTTCAATTCTTATTTTTTATTCTCCTAGACAGCGGTGTACAAACCCTCTTTGAACTCTTTTACCTACCCCTGAACAACTCCTGAGTTTTTCCATCTGGAACATACTGTTATCAGCAAAATCTCCCGAGACTCAATTATTTCCCTAAAGATTCTTTTTGCCTTCTTATTCTAATACAATTTTCTTCCACAGGACTTGGCTTCATATGAAATCTCCAAAATGCCCGCGGTCATATTCTTTTTCATGATTCATCTTAAAGAGAAGCTAGGTGTTTTTCTTGAACCTCATGCCCATTTTTGAACCATTTTTCTCTTTTCCTCCTAAGAGCAAGCAGTATTGAGTCTCAAGGTTTCAAGAGTATATCATGCATATGGCTCCTCATTTCAGTGATTGCCAACACAAGGTCACTCTCAATCACTTCTTGAAGATTTTTGCTGGCTCACTGTCTCTCTAATTTGTTCTTGCCATATTTTGGCAAGGCCAGTATTCTCATAGGTCATTCTTTTAGTACCTGGACTTTCAGTTTCTTCACTTCTTTTCTATTTATCTTATCTCCTATCCTACCTCAACATCCCACTTTCCAAGCCAAAACTCTGAAATATATCATTACCAGTAACTTTAGAGCCTCCATAATCCCAAATTCAAGCATTCAACTCCATTCTGTCTCTTTCATCCACACAACTCTACCCAGACACTAATAATTTCTTCATCCTTCTAAGAATTTTAGATCAATAAGTATTTTTCCTCTTCATGGCCTCTCACCCACTTTTTGTTTTTACTTCACTTGCCATCCAACTTAAATTCCATGCTTCAGTAATGTAATCTCTCCTTAGTTTAGAATGTCAATAATTTTGCTTGATTTCCATTCCTCAGATACTCATGGAAAATACTGAACCCTGCTAAAGATCTGCTGGGTTAGCATCTACGCATGCAACCATACTAACTGGCCTCACTGGTAGATATGAATTACTACCACTCATATGAATTAGACCCTTACTGCTTTCTGATATTCATACCACATTTTCTTTATCCATTCACTCACACAAACTCATGGATATTACATTTCCAGTTTTCTCGGCTGAAACCTCCACAACTTTATTCTCTATTCTAATAGAAAATGATGTTTTTATTTTACTAAGAAAATATAAATGACTAGGAGGAAAAATATTCATCAACAACCACTCTTTTAATTTGTTCCCATACTCCATTTTATTAATATAGATTTGCGCTTTGTGCTTTTGTCTAAGATGAACTCATCTATTTATGCATTATATCTCAAATCCTCTCACTCGAATCCAGCCCATTACTTCAGTAATACTTGCACTCTCTCTTACTGTTTGATCCTCTCCACCTGCACATCATCATAGTAATATTTTTCCATCTTAAAATGTAATAAACAAATCCTTTTCCTGAGCTCATATCCTTTTTCAATTACCACCCACATTTTATCTGCTCTCACTTACAGCAATAATTATCTAACAGACAAACAAACAAACAATAACAACAAAAGAAATCAACATGTAAACTTGCGGTATTCATATCCTCTGCTGCCTTAAACTAACTCCAATCAGGTTGGTCTCCAGCACTTCACACTGCTCTTATCAGGATCAACAAAGGCCATGACATTAATAAGTCCAGGTCAATTTTTGCCTCTCATTTAACTTGACATGGCAATACAACTGATACAGATTATCTCTTCTACCCTTTGTGATAATATTTTTGCTTATACACACACACACACACAAATCCTCTACTTTCTTTCTACTTCTTGACTGCCTGTAGTTTTCTCAATCTCCTCAGCTTTTGGCATTGGAATATCCAGAGCTCAGTTCTTGAACTTCTTTTGAAGTGGCTAAAACCCTACCTTGGGAAACCCAGAAACCCCATCTTATGGGCATACATATAAATGAAGCCCAATTTTTTTAGTCACATACAATTATTTTTACCTAAAACAATGATAAAATGGTGTATATTGAGGTCAGTAAGTGGGGAGTGACTGAAGCGATTAATTTCTGCTGTTGTAATAGTTTAACATAAATCTTAGCAGGGAAATAACTAAAAATTTTCCCCAAGCCAAGTCTTCTTAGATAACCAGTATGCCTTAATAAAAAGAGAAATGAGAAAACTTTAGCAAACCTAGATTCGATTCCGGTGTTAGCTAATTATTATTAGTGTAACTCTTAGGTTATCTTTGAGATTCCTTATCTATAAAATACAGCTAAAGCACAATACTCTGCGTTTTTACAAGAGATAAAGTCAGAATTTGGCTTTGCTTCCAGATTCTAAGAATGAGTTATCTCTTCTTTCTTCTCCACAAAGACAATCATTTCCCCTGCACTCTTGGTCCTTACTCTCTGCTATCTTTAGACCTTGAAGCATCATTCATTTGCAGTCTCTTTGAATTCCCAAGAGGATCTTTATTTTAATTTACTCTATAAACTTACTCGAGCCTCTCAAATCCTAAAGGATTCTGGGCATCTCCAGCAGAATGAACATACCAATGCCTCAAATTCAGTAAGCTCCAAATCAATTTATATATTATCCATTAAATCTAATACCTTCTGGTAATTTCCATGCCAATGTCCAGCATTGTTATTCAGCCAGTCACCCAATATGGAAATCTAGAATTGCACCTTTGACATTACCATCTTCCATATCTACCACATCTAATTAATTACCAAGCTTTATGTCCTATAGCTGTTAAATTTTTTCTCAAACCTATACTCCTCTTTCAATTTTTATACTCACTGCTTTAATTTAAGTCTTCATTATCTATTTCGCAGAACATGGCAAAGGTCCTATTTGACCTTACCAACTGGCATAGCTTCTTTATTATACTTGTTCAATCAAAATTTTTGTAAAAAATTCAAAGCTGATTATCTCAGCTCCCTGCATAAAACAATTGTTATCCTGGTTTTGTAGTGCTTCTCAAACCTTTTGAACAATATACCACTAATAAGCAAAGAAGAATAGCTTACCACACACCTTGAAGTTTGTGTACTCTGTTTCGTACTGTCTATCCCAATTTTTTTAAAATTGTGTTACATTTTAGTTAAGGAAATCTCTCTATTATCCATTCTATTTTTCTGCTTGTGGATCTGGCTCCTCCATTAGACTGAGAGCTGCTTCATAGAAAGAGATTTTTCTTATTCATCTTTGTTTAGTCAGTATGGTGTATATTGTTTGATTTATAGAAATAACTCACTAAATAATGGCCTAGTGAATCGACAAAAGAAAAAAAGTTAGTATTTTCCAGTATAATACTAAAATATTAAGATTTATTATAATGATAAACTTCCAGAAAATAAAAATAAATCTGCACAAGTTTATATATTGCCACATTATTGAATTTCTAAACCATTGAAAACTACCTACGTGACAAACATAGGCAATTGAGTAAAATATAGCTAACTGTGATCAGAAAAAAGTATTATGTAATTGCACAAAGGAAAGATCCCTATTTACTGATAAGTTAATTTCAGATATAGTAAGTTAAAAAAGGAAAGATGAAAAATATTATATACATATGTACATATGCACAATCTTTTCAGTAAGAAAAAATAAGAAATAAGAAAGCATACAGGTATTTTGCACATATGCATTAAACATTTTTGCACATACACATTAAACATTTTTGGCTGACACACTTCTTAAGAGCTGCTGTGTTCTCTGGGTATCAAAACAGAGGTGTATGATCTTTTTTTGTAAATTATTAGTGATGCTAATTTTTATCAGTAGGTTAAAATTTTTTTTATTTTATTCACTTCACAATTACTATTTTTTCTTTTGTAGTTAATAATGAATTCAAGGCACAATCCTTTGACAAAGCATAAATATTTTGTTCTTCATTAAACGACCTCTTCTGCTGATTAAGCCTTTACTAATGATTCTTGGTGGAAACTCTTTTTATACGTTTGTTGTAAAAGGTAATTTTCTAACTTTATTGTTTCTACTGTATTTATTAATTGATAGCCTATTGAAATAATTTTCCATTTTCCTAATTAATTTATTCATTTACTTTGTACGTGTGTATGTCTATATGCTCCTCTACTTCCAATGGGGTTATGTTCTAATAAATCCCTCATAAACAGAAAATATCAAAAGTTAAAAATGCATTTATTATACATAACCACTGAACATCATAGATTAGCCTAGCCTACATAAACATTCTCTAAACAATTACATTAGCCTACAGTTTGGTGAAATCAACTAATGCAAAGACTATTTTATAATCAAGTAAAACCATTTTTATAATAAAATAAACTACTTTATAATAAAGTGTTGGATATCTCAGGTAATTTATTGAATACTCTGCTGAAAGTAAAAAACAGAATAGTTATATGGATACTTGAAATATAGTTTCTACTGAATGCATATAACTTTTGCACCATTGTGAATTCCAAATATTGTTAAGTCTAACCATTGTAAATTGAGCACCACCTGTGTTCATTTTCAATAAAGACTCACGGGGTCTTACTTTATGCAATGTGATAAAACTCATTAACATCTTCATATATATTTACATGCTCAAATTGTGCCTATTTGGCTAGTGGAAACGCCTTCAATCTGGTTTCTCTATCCTTTCAACACACTCTCACCATCATTTTACTCACTTTCTGCAACATTAAGCAAGACATTTCTGTCTTGATTTGTAGCTTCCCTGTCCCAAACCTGGAATTAGTCAGTTTTTGAAAAATACCTAGCTTTTCTTTTCTTTTTTTTTTTTTTTTTTGTAGTGTTTAATCGTATTCTAAATCTGTGTTTGTGATCGATTTCCATGTAACAAGTTACTCCAAAACTTTGGTGGTTTAAAACAATAACAAACGTGTTGTCTCTTATAGTTTTCTGGGTCAGGAATTTTAGAGGGCTTGGTTGGGCAATTCTGGCTTGGGTTTCTGATGAAGTTTCTTAGGTGTACATGGGAACTTCAGTAATCTGCAGGGGTTAGGTGGAGGGGAGAAATGGTTGAAAGAGTAGGGTGAGTAGGACACTCTTTGGGAGATAGATAATTTTGATTATACCAAATCAATATATATATAAATAAAATATTATATATATATATTATACAATTATGGTTAACAAGGTGGAAAAATAAAACCGTCAATATAAAATAAAAGCATCATGAATCCAACTGTTTTTTCAAAACCACATTAGAAGGTAGAGATTTCAAAAATTGAAAAGAAGATATCCTATTACATTTTGGACAGATTACTTGAACTTTATACTCCTAAAGAAAAACAGAACAATGAACAAATCTTGAACTTTTCTTAGTAGGAATGAGCATAGAAGGTGTGAAGCCATTTTAGGCCTATTGAAGGATTTATCAGAGGAATATACTTATATAGAAACTCATTAATTTACAGCTTCAAGTATTTATATACACACATGGATACACATATGCACACATACATGTGAGGAAGAAAATCTGATAAACGGAGCTGGGAAAGGCTATGAAGAGGAGATTTTGTCAATGCCAGGCCTGCCTTTCAAGAGCTCCTGAAGGAAGCACTAAACTTGAAAAGAAACAATCAGTACCAGCCACTGCAAAAGCATGCCAAAATGTAAAGACCATTGATGCTATGAAGAAACTGCATCAATTAACGAGCAAAATAACCAGCTAACATCATAATGACAGGATCAAACAAATTCAAAAGCTAGCAGAAGGCAAGAAATAACTAAGATCAGAGCAGAACTGAAGGAGAGACAGACACAAAAACCCCCTCAAAAAGTCAGTGAATCCAGGAGCTGATTTTGAGAAGATCAACAAAATTGAAAGATCACTAGCAAGACTAATAATGAAGAAAAGAGAGAATAATCAAATAGACACAATAAAAAATGATAAGGGGATATCACTACCGATCCCACAGGATCACAAACTACCATCAGAGAATATTATAAACAACTTTAGGCAAATAAACTAGAAAATCTAGAAGAAAAGGATAAATTCTTAGACACATACACCATCCCAAAACTAAACCAGGAAGAAGTTGAATCTCTAAATAGACCAATAACAGGCTCTGAAATTGAGGCAATAATTAATAGCCTATCAACCAAAAAAAGTCCAGTACCTGACGGATTCACAGCCGAATTCTACCAGAGGTACAAAGAGTTCCTGGTACCATTCCTTCTGAGATTATTCTAATGAATAGAAAAGAGAGGATCCTCCCTAACTCATTTTATGAGGTCAGCATCATCCTGATAGCAAAGCCTCGGAGACACAGCAACCAAAGAGAATATTAGACCAATATCCCTGATGAACATCAGTGCAAAATCCTCAATAAAATACTGGCAAACCAAATCCAACAGCACATCAAAAGGTTGTCCATCACGATCAAGTATGCTTCATCCCTGGGATGCAAGGCTGGTTCAACATATGCAAATCAATAAACGTAATGGATCACATACATAGAATCAATGACAAAAGCACATGATTATCTCAATAGATGCAGAAAAGGCCTTCCACAAAATTCAACAGTCGTTCATGCTAAAACTCTCAATAAACTAGGTATTGATGGAATGTATCTCAAAATAATAAGAGCTATTTATGACAAACCCACAGCCAGTACCATACGGAATGGGCAAAACAGGAAGCATTCCCTTTGAAAACAGCACAAAACAAAGATGCCCTCTTTCACCAATCCTATTAAACATAGTGTTTGAAGTTCTGGCCAGGGCAATCAGGCAAGAGAAAGAAATAAAGGGTATTTGATTAGGAAAAGAGGAAGTCAAATTGTCCCTATTTGCAGATTGTCCGGAGCCACGAGGCCCGGAATTAGCCAACCTCTGTTGCAACCTCTGTTGCAAACTTTTCACGCCCAGGAAGATATGCAGCCTACAGCGCAGGCGCAATTCCGTGCCCGGGAAAATACCAATTAACGGCGCATGCGCGATTGTAATTTGAGAAATCCCGGCCCCCCGTCACCGCCCTGGCCCAACCTCTTCCCCTGCCAGCCTATATAAGGCATTGCACCGCCACCATTAAACGAGACTTGATCAGACTATTTGTCTTGTCTCCATTTCTCGTGTTTTCTTGTCTCCTCCATTCCCACTCCCCTTGCAGGGTCTGGTCGACTGTCCTGCAGGTCGGGACAGCAGATGACATGATTGTATATTTAGAAAACCCCATCCTCTCAGCCCAAAATTTCCTTAAGCTGATAAGCAACTTCAGCAGTCTCAGGATACAAAATCAGTGTGCAAACATCACAACCATTCCTATACAACAATAACAAACAGGGAGCCAAATCATGAGTGAACTCCCATTCACAATTGCTACAAAGAGTATAAAATNCCCTCAAAAAGTCAGTGAATCCAGGAGCTGATTTTGAGAAGATCAACAAAATTGAAAGATCACTAGCAAGACTAATAATGAAGAAAAGAGAGAATAATCAAATAGACACAATAAAAAATGATAAGGGGGATATCACTACCGATCCCACAGGATCACAAACTACCATCAGAGAATATTATAAACAACTTTAGGCAAATAAACTAGAAAATCTAGAAGAAAAGGATAAATTCTTAGACACATACACCATCCCAAAACTAAACCAGGAAGAAGTTGAATCTCTAAATAGACCAATAACAGGCTCTGAAATTGAGGCAATAATTAATAGCCTATCAACCAAAAAAAGTCCAGTACCTGACGGATTCACAGCCGAATTCTACCAGAGGTACAAAGAGTTCCTGGTACCATTCCTTCTGAGATTATTCTAATGAATAGAAAAAGAGAGGATCCTCCCTAACTCATTTTATGAGGTCAGCATCATCCTGATAGCAAAGCCTCGGAGACACAGCAACCAAAGAGAATATTAGACCAATATCCCTGATGAACATCAGTGCAAAAATCCTCAATAAAATACTGGCAAACCAAATCCAACAGCACATCAAAAAGGTTGTCCATCACGATCAAGTATGCTTCATCCCTGGGATGCAAGGCTGGTTCAACATATGCAAATCAATAAACGTAATGGATCACATACATAGAATCAATGACAAAAAGCACATGATTATCTCAATAGATGCAGAAAAGGCCTTCCACAAAATTCAACAGTCGTTCATGCTAAAAACTCTCAATAAACTAGGTATTGATGGAATGTATCTCAAAATAATAAGAGCTATTTATGACAAACCCACAGCCAGTACCATACGGAATGGGCAAAAACAGGAAGCATTCCCTTTGAAAAACAGCACAAAACAAAGATGCCCTCTTTCACCAATCCTATTAAACATAGTGTTTGAAGTTCTGGCCAGGGCAATCAGGCAAGAGAAAGAAATAAAGGGTATTTGATTAGGAAAAGAGGAAGTCAAATTGTCCCTATTTGCAGATTGTCCGGAGCCACGAGGCCCGGAATTAGCCAACCTCTGTTGCAACCTCTGTTGCAAACTTTTTCACGCCCAGGAAGATATGCAGCCTACAGCGCAGGCGCAATTCCGTGCCCGGGAAAAATACCAATTAACGGCGCATGCGCGATTGTAATTTGAGAAATCCCGGCCCCCCGTCACCGCCCTGGCCCAACCTCTTCCCCTGCCAGCCTATATAAGGCATTGCACCGCCACCATTAAACGAGACTTGATCAGACTATTTGTCTTGTCTCCATTTCTCGTGTTTTCTTGTCTCCTCCATTCCCACTCCCCCTTGCAGGGTCTGGTCGACTGTCCTGCAGGTCGGGACAGCAGATGACATGATTGTATATTTAGAAAACCCCATCCTCTCAGCCCAAAATTTCCTTAAGCTGATAAGCAACTTCAGCAGTCTCAGGATACAAAATCAGTGTGCAAACATCACAACCATTCCTATACAACAATAACAAACAGGGAGCCAAATCATGAGTGAACTCCCATTCACAATTGCTACAAAGAGAATAAAATAACTAGGAATCCAACTTACAAGGGATGCAAAGGACCTCTTCAAGGAGAACTACACACCACTGCTCAATGAAATAAAAGAGGACACAAACAAATGGAAGAACATTCCATGCTCATGGAGAGCAAGAATCAATATTGTGGAAATGGTCATATTGCCTAAGATAATTTACAGATTTAGTGCCATCCCCATCAAGCTACCAATGGCATTCTTCAGAGAATTGGAAAAAAAAATACTTTAAAGTTCATATGGAACCAAGAAAGAGCCCACAGTACCAAGACAATCCTAAGCAAAAATAACAAAGCTGGAGGCATCATGCTACCTGACTGCAAACTATACTACAAAGTTACAGTAACCAAAACAGCATGATACTAGTATCAAAACAGATATATCGACCAATGGAGCAGAACGGAGACCTCAGAAATAACACCACACAACTACAACCATCTGATCTTTGACAAACCTGACAAAAACAAGAAATGGGGAAAGGATTCCCTATTTAATAAATGGTGCTGGGAAAATTGGCTAGTCATATGTAGAAACCTGAAACTGGATCCCTTCCTTACACCTTATACACAAATTAATTCAAGATGGATTAAAGGCTTAAATGTAAGACCTAAAACCATAAAAACCCTATAAGACAACTTAGGCAATACCATTCAGGACATGGGCATGAGCAAGGACTTCATGACTAAAACACCAAAAGCAATGGCAATAAAAGCTAAAATAGACAAATAGGATCTAATTAAACTAAAGAACTTCTGCATAGCAAAAGAAACTACCATCAGAGTGCACAGGCAACCTACACAATGGGAGAAAATTTTTGCAATCTACTCATCTGACAAAGGGCTAATATCCAGAATCTACAAAGAACTCAAACAAATTTACAAGAAAAAACAACCCCATCAAAAAGTGGGCAAAGTAAATGAAGAGACACTTCTCAAAAGAAGACATTTATGTAGCCAACAGACACATGAAAAAAAGCTCATCATCATGGTCGTCAGAGAAATGCAAATCAAAATCACAATGAGATACCATCTCATGCCAATTAGAATGGCAATCATTAAAAGGTCATGAAACAATAGGTGCTGGAGAGGATGTGGAGAAATAGGAATGCTTTCACACTGTTAGTGTGAGTGTAAATTAGTTCAACCATTGTGGAAGATAGTGTGGCAGTTCCTCAAGGATCTAAAACTAGAAATACCATTTGACTCAGCAATCCCATTACTGTTTATATAACCAAAGGATTTTAAATCATGCTGCTATAAAGACACATGTGTGTGTATGTTTATTACAGCACTATTCACAATAGCAAAGACTTGGAACCAACCCAGATGTCCATCAATGATAGACTGGATTAAGAAAATGTGGCACATATACACCATAGAATACTATGCAGCCATAAAAAAAGGATGAGTTCATGTCCTTTGCAGAGACATGGATGAAGCTGGAAACCATCATTCTCAGCAAACTATCACAAAGACAGAACACCAAACACCGCATGTTCTCACTCATAGGTGGGAATTGAACAATGAGAACACTTGGACACAGGGCAGGGAACATCACACACCTGGGCCTGTTGGGGGTAGGGGGTTGAGGGAGGGATAGCATTAGAAGAAATACCTTATGTAAATAATGAGTTGATGGCTGCAGCAAACCAACATGACACATGTATACCTATGTATCAAACCTACACGTTGTGCACTTCTACCCTAGAATTTGAAGTATAACAAAAAAAGAGAGAGTTCTTATGCTTGTGTGTCTGATAACAAAAACTATCACAAAACACTGTAAAAATCACAACCTTGCACAAAGATAATTGCAGAGTTACACAAAAAAATACTTCTCCAAGGACGTATGCCAAGCAATTGCTTGTGTAACCTCAGGGTGGCGCCACCTTTGTAATTGCTTTAGCCAAAGATAGTTATCTCAAAGCAATTATTTAATCCGCTTTATTTTTTTCTTTAAAAGTCTTTGTATTCCTTTAGCTCCCTGAATACATACACAGTTTACTATGACACTTGTATTTCCATTGCAGTGGCCTCTTCCAGAATAAATATATTTTTCTTTTGGAGAGTCTCTCTGTTACGTAGGTTAACAATTCATATCTATCTAATCTATCTATCTATCTATCTATCTATCTATCTATCTATCTATCTATCTATGATTTATGTATCTATCTGCATGTATGTATATAGCTCTGTTCACTTAAAAGGGCCAGGAGCAATAGTGTACCAGAAGAAATGAGCATACATAATGCCAGTGAATCTTGGGAGTTCTGTTGAATTCACCATCCAAGATTGACTTCAGTGATTCTTACTTTCTGGTATCATTACCTTTATGCAGTTCATGTTCACACTAAATCAGAGCTTACCTAGCTAAGAGATAATAGAAGTGACTAGTAACTCCTAAAGCTAAAACACTGACACTTTTGAGACACGCAGGCTGATTGTTTTTCTGTTTTCTTGTGGTCTAGAATAAAAGAACAAAAGCCTCTTAATCAAGCTGTAGGCTTACCTAACTTCCAGCTATTCAGCAACAAAATACCCAAGAAGTTATTAACCGCACGTGCTGCTTTAGGGGGCTATGGACTCCCCTGGGGTCCCACATGTGCAGTTAGACTTAAACGTCAACTTAGAGTTACCCCTTCCTCATTTTAATGCTAAAAATCACACCCAGGGTAGATTACAATGCTAACATTACATGCTGTCTATGAAGAAGCATGTTGAATTACTGCACAAGCACTAGAAAAACCTCTTCTATACATGCCCTAATGAAACCCTTTCCTATAGAAAGACCCTATAAAACTAACCTAACACACAGTGTTGGTTCCCTTGTGCACAAGCTAAATAAATTGTCTCTTTGTTGCTATATCTGGTAACCTTTCCTGGTTTCTGCTCTGGGAGATCACAAGAATTCAGGGAGCTGATAACATTTCTATCTTGTTTCCTTGAAACATTCGCTCTGGGGAAAGCCAGCCACACTATCATGATAACACTCAGCCATTCCTGGGAGATGCCCATATTGGAGAGAAATAAAGGCCTCCCTCCAACATGCCAGTCATGTAAGTGATCCATGTAGACTTCAGATCACTGTGGATCCAGTGGACACCTGACTGAGAAAATTCATAAGAAACCCTAGCCAGAGCCACTCAGCCAAGCCACTGTTGAATTTCTGACCCATAGCTACTGTAAGAGATAATAAATACTTAGCATTGTTTTAAGTCATTAAGCTTTGGGGAAACTTGTTAGACAGCATTTAATTACTAATGCAGTTGCTAAATACCATTAACCACTAAAAGCAACCAAGAATACTTGGAAAAATGACTGCTTCCGGGTCTGGGACAGGGAAAATAGAAGATGAAATTGAAACAACTTGCTGTACCAGAAAATTAAAGTGAAGTTTAAAAATAATTATGGATATATGTCAAAATATAAGATAATTCAGGTTGGCAGAGTTTCAACTAGCAAAATTGGTGCAATTTAGCATCACAATATAGAAAGAAATGAAATCTCATTGAATAAAATAGGACTTCATGAATATATGTGGAAAATAAATATATTCATACATGTATACAGATGTGTGTAAGCATATGAATAAATAAGAATAAATAGTGGAGAAGAAAAATTCTTCATTTCAATAAAATATCAGCTGATAAATGTAGATGAAATAATATAGTTAGATACAGCAATTTTTTATAGCCAACATACTAAAATTAATTCTGGTAAGAATCATCAGTAAATTTTTTTTTTT
>NW_016809292.1:31084-43432 GCF_001698545.2 Rhinopithecus bieti | reverse complement strand
TTTTTGAGACTGAGTTTCACTCTTGTCACCCATGCTACAGTGCAATGGTGTGATCTCAGCTCATTGCAACCTCCGCCTTCTGGGTTCAAGTGATTCTCCTGCCTCAGCCTCCCAAGTAGCCAGGACCTCAGACGTGTGCCACCATGCTCAGCTAATTTCTTTTTTTTTTTTTGTATTTTTAGTAGAGATGGGGTGTCACCATTTTGGTCAGGCTGGAATCAAACTCCTAACCTCAGGTGATCTGCCCACCTCAATACATGTTTAATCAACTGGACAGCATTTGATGAGAAACACAATACTTACATATTCTCAAAGTATATCTTGTCAAATTTGTTATTAATTACAAAAGAAAAATAGTAACTCTGAAGTGGATATAATGATATTTTAACCAACTGATCAAAGTTGACATCATCAATAAACTGCAATTGGACATTTTAGGCCTCCATTTTGATGCCTCGAGAAGGACATAGCATCACTTAAGTACTGTGCCAACCAAAAATGCGTAACCTGAATCTACTTATAAGGAAATATCAGACAAATCTAAACTGAGAGAGAGTCTATAAAATAACTGGTTTGTATTCTTCAAGAAATGTCAGTGTCAGGAAAGAAAGGCTGAGAAGCTGTCTGAGATTAAAGAAGACTAGAGAGATATGCAAACTTTATTCGTTATGGGATTTGGGCCTGGATCCAATCCTGAAAATGATCCCTATACAGAACATTATTGGCATCATTGAATAAACTGGAATTAGGACTGAAGATTAGAATAAAGTATTATATTACTGTTAAATTTTTTGTATGTATTTTTTTTTTCTTTTTTGAAATGGAGTCTGTCTCTGTCGCCCAGCCTGGGGTGCAGTGGTGCAATCTCCGCTCACTGCAACCTGTGCGTCCTGGGTTCAAGCGATTCTTCTGCCTCAGTCTTCCCAGTAGCTAGGATTACAGGCATGCACCGCCACGCCCAGCTAATTTTTTTTTTAACTCTTGAAATACAGAAGTTTATTTATAAACTTTGTAAAGTAGAAGAAAACTCTGTCAAGAAAGACCAAGTGGAAAATGGGTTTCCAAAAAAATGTAATTTTAGGGCAACAAAAGTCTAAAAGGCCACAAAAGACAAATAACACCACTGCCATCTGAACCATGGCTAGTTACTTGCATTTTTTGGCATTGTCAATCATTGAATCTGGGTTTTCCTCTGAATTTCAAACAGAGCATGCACTACACAACAATTTTATCAGAACATACTTGCTTTCTACACACATTTCAGGACAAGCTACCACCAGAAACAAATCAATACAAATACATCAGGGACTGAACAATCTCAGTAGTGGGTGAGACACATTTTGCAAAATCCTGCCAAACAAAGGAACTGAAAAGGCTGTGGGCAAAACGAATGAGGGAGCATTAAAGAATGAAATACTTTCAATATTAATAATTAATTCAGACACGGTACTATATTTTGTACAAAAGAAAATTAACATTTAGCAACACACTAATGAATTTTATCTCCAAAGAGATTAGTGCACTGGGAAAGTATGCGGATGACAGTGGAGAGCTGTGGACAGCAGATACCGAAAACACCCCGGCCTGGCAGGTCCCCAGGTGAGGATGGCCTTCACTGACCACTCCCTTTGCCAGAGGTCCAGAAAGAACTTGCAGCATGGTCACCTGCGTGCTACACTTCCAACTCTAAGTAGCAAACTTCAAGGAGCCAAAGAGTAGTCCCCAGTGGGCAAGGGGAGCAGAGAAGAGAAACATGGTAAATATAAACCTAAAAGACAGTAAAATGGGATACAATCCCCATTCAAATCCCAGAGACGAGGACAAGTCCCCAAAAGTAGTTGTTAGACTAAAAAAAGGACACACCTGACTTCCCCAAAAAGATAATACAAAGAAATGTTGGGAATAACTGGAAAAATAGAGAAATGCTCAATGAAAACCAAGCTCTTCACCTCGAACATCTTAGGACTGAAACATATCCTCTATTATCCAGTCAACAATGCCCTTGCTCTTTAGCAGGGATGCAACTGGTCAATGATACCAAATGGCTTTACAGGGCAACTTTTAAAATGTTCCTTTTAGACCAAAGCCTAGGCTATGAGGATTCAAGCAGCCCTCTAAGACTTGTGACAGCAAGTTCTAAAGGTTCCAAGGTCTAGTCCTTCCTTTCCAGACACAACGTCAAACACAAAATCCCTTATCATGTTACAATTTATATTCTGAAATGCGGAAGCATATTTTAAATACTCTTAAGGCATTTATTTATTACAACATTATCTGATTTCACATTAGCTTAAAATTCAATTCAGTCTTTCCATTTCTTCACTGAGGTCGCCACCTCAGCATATTACACACCTTCTCCAGCACTCAGTGTGACCGGCATCCGCACAGTGAGCCCCAGAGTCAGCCTCTTTGTTTCCCAGGTGAACCAACTAGATATTAATACTGCTCTGCTATAACATAAACACTCCTAAGTCAAACTTACTGGAAAAGGAGTGAAACATCTGTGAAGTGATTTTAAGAAAAGGTACTTTTGCTTATGAAAAGAAACCAGTGAGTCCTCTAAGGATAATAACAGGGAGGATTTTACAGTTAAGCACATGATTTGCAGTGAGGAATTTGGATGTTGCTCTGCTGGTCCAGGCTGTTAGTACTCTTCTTGCTCCTCCTGTGGGCCCCCTTCATCAGGTATCACAAAGTCTTCATCTGTGGCATACGGAATGTCTATAGTCCTCTGCAATACAGGGTTGTTTTTCCCCTCATTCTCCTGGCAAATCAACTCAATGCTCCATAGCTTTCCGAAGTAGAAATCCCTCTTTCTCCAAGTTTTCAACAGTGAGTTTCAATACATTGACCTGCTTCATCAACTCAGCTGCCTGGTCATCCCTATTGCCCACACCAGGGTTCTTTCATAACACGCCAGGGCCAGCCTTAGGAGCCGCAGCAGTTCTCTGTGTTGAGATGGGCCTCTGCGGAGCTGCATTGCTAAAATTTTGGTTTATTCAGAGCTGGAGCAAGGAGGGAGGGAGCCACTGAAGTTTCTTGACCTTGTCTGGCAGCCACAGGGTCATAGGCTTTTCCATCATAGTTTGCATCAAAAAACTTCTTGAACCACTGCATGAATTCAAAATTGTCCTGAAACTTGCCTGTTACTGATTTGTCCACAGGAATTATTTTGTCAACACCCATCCTCTTAAAACCCGCTTGCAGTATTTTGAAGTTCCGGATGCACTCATGTTCTAGCTTAGCTTGAAATTTCACTTTCTTCAAGTCAATGGAGCCAGGAAACAGCATGTCCATAAACTGACACTAGGCAGTCCCTGACAACATTATTTGATCTTTGTCAGATTCAACTGCAGAGACTCATTGATCCAGGCCAGTATGTCATGTCGACTTAAGTTATCACTGGTCACTGACGTGAGTATATGTTCACTGCCATCTTCGGCTCTCGGGGGAATCAAGTCCACTGCCCTCACCCGGCTCCAGTTCCTTCATCTTGTTCAAACCACCAGACTCCACACTTTTTGTATTTTTAGTAGAGACGGAGTTTCACCATGTTGGCCAGCCTGATCTTGAACTCCTGACCTCATGACCTGCCCACTTTGGCCTCCCAAAGTGCTGAGATTACAGGCGTGAGCCACTGCACCTGGCCTTTATAATTTTATTGTAGCTATTTTTTAAAATCTTCATACTCTTAGCTAATGTTAATTAAACACTTAAAGGTTAAAATGTAATAATTCCTGAAACCTAGCCTCATACATTAAAGAAAGAAATGCATACTATATACATGCTGAACACACATACACACATATGCATACAATATATACATATGAGACAGAGGGAGAAAGATCATAAAAGAAATAAGCTAGTCATTTTAAAACTGTACAAGGGAATTTTATTTTGCAACTTGTACAAAGTTTGAAATTGTTCCAGAATAAAATGTAAACTAATTACTAACTAGTTTCAGTTGTGTTAAAACTAAATTTTCGTTCCTTTAATGTTTTATTTCATATGAGAGCCTTTATTTTGAGAGTACAGAAATGGTGAAAATGTTAGAGATAAAGGTTAATTATTGGTGTCAGAAAGAAGAGAAAGGAGCCAGGTTCTCGATATAAAAATGAGTGAAAATTTCCAGTAAACAACAACAAAAAGTTATGAGCATGGGAGGAGAAGGCAGATGGAGAGGAAAGGCCATAATAAAGAACTTGGTCCTGGAGCACAAAGGATTAGAAAAGGGATTCAGGATTTATTGAGGCAGTTTAAAAAATGAGTTTTGGTGGGGTGCGGTGGCTCACGCGTGTAATCCCAGCACTTTGGGAGGCTGAGGCGAGCTGATCACGAGGTCAGGAGATCGAAACCATCGTGGCTAATACAGTGAAATCCCGTCTCTACTAAAACTACAAAAACAAAATTAGCCGGGTGTGGTTGGGGGCGCCTGTAGTCACAGTTACTTGGCAGGAGACTGAGGCAGGAGAATGGCGTGAACCCGGGAGGCGGAGCTTGCAGTGAGCCAAGAGCCTGCCACTGCACTTCAGCCTGGGCGACAGAGCGAGACTCCGTCTCAAAAAAAAAAAAAAAAAAAAGAAAAAAAAGAAATTATTCCAGTGCTATGAATTTCACCTACTTGCATGGAAAACTAAAACAGTATTTTTCTAACTGAATCTCATCATATACACTCAATTGTGACTTTCACTTATTTAAAAATTTCAGTTTAGGTTTTCTCAGTCCATTCAAGTTTCTCCCTTTTCACCTGCTCTTTTTTCCTCATTGTGATCCAAACACATGGTGATGAAATAGGAGGAAGTAAGAAGAATCAATAGACAAAATTGGAAGAGGGAACTCTAATATTCTTTTTATTTAAACTGAATTTTGGTTTGAGAAACCCTCTGTTCTCAATTCTTCAGGCTTTATTTCTACAGCACCCACTGCTGTGTTGTCACTGTCTCTCTCACAGTCTCCCAAACATTCATGACATTGACTTTGTTTTCAGAATGCAAACAGGTTGTTTTAGAGACGATCCATCAGGCCATTGAGGTGTTTATTTTCTTCATCTCACACAAGAACACTCTCGTGCCACTGGCTTACCCTCAGACTTCCTTGATTATTTTAGAGACATGTGACATTATGTAATAATCCATTATACCCACTGGATCATTAGTTGTTGCGCAGGGGTCAGGGGGAGGTATCTCAGATATTTTCAGAACACATTTTTTTTCTCTCTCTATTGTAACTTGTTTATTTATGTACTAGGGGAAAGTAGAAACCTTCATTTCTGATGTTGTGATCTTTTTTGTTCTTCCCTTTTCTATGTATTCTTTCTAGGGAAATGCCTAGATTATTCTAGATTATTTCCTTTTGGTTGAAAATATGCTCTTCTGTAATCAACATATGCCTCCCCCACCCCCAACACAAAATACACACATACACAAGCGTGCGCGCACACACACACACACACACACATGCACACACAATCAGTTTCTTAAAAGTGTAAACTATTCTCTGATCCACCATATTCTTATTCTTTTGGATTAAAACAAAACAAAACAAAAAAATCTTTTTCATTCTCAAAATCTTAGTGCTTGAAAATCTAAGGTCACCTGACTTATCAGATATATGTTCCCACTTTTTGAACTTTACAAAATCTATTAATATATTCAATAACTATTTTTTTTCTTTCTTTTCTTTTTTATGTGTGTTTTTCATTTCCCGGAAAAAATAAAATCTCTTCACCTATGGCAAGCATTGATCCACTGAGGACTAGGAAGAAAAGTATCAGAAATGGCAGCTGTAAAACTCTTTTGTATTGCCAAAGTTTTATTTCACTTCACAACTTATCATCTAGTTCCTCTTTATACTATCAATGCATTTGTGCACTCCTATTTTGTGACAGAAAATATTCAGGGCAAATCTGGGTGGATAAGCCATAGTTTCTCTCCTCTTGGTATCCATGGCAAACACAGAGGAAAAATATGTTCATAGTACCTTAAAAGAAGAATCTTAAACTAATCAGATTTGTGGAGCACTGTTGGGGTCAGCTTAGGAGTGACTTCCAGAGGAATTCTGATACTCTGGACTTCAACCAAGACTGTGCTGGAGCAGCCACTGAACCCTAAGCAGGGCTTGCTTATTCTGGAAGTTTCTTATAATCAGTAAGGTATAAGTCTTCAGAGTTTGTTTCATCAGCCTACCTCTGAGCACTACTGTACAGCAGTGATAGAAGCACCACCACCAGAAAGACAGTCCTGTAATATAACTGATCTGGCAACACTGAAACAATATTCATCACAGCACAGCTCAACTGAGCTGCACATGTGCAGAAAATATAAGACAGCAGGATATCCAACTGCTGCTGTAAAGTGAGCTGAAATGGGGGTAATCACAAGCAGAGAGGGCAGCAGAAACATGTTAAAGATTCACAGAAGCACAGCCTCAAGCAATGTAGCATAACTGAATATATGAGAAGGGGCATGCTGCTGAAGAAATGAAAGAAGAAACTTGCTCTTAAAAAATCTATTTCTGATGACACTGGACACACTGTTATATACCTATATGCAGTTCTATTGATTTCTAACTTTAAATATCAAAAATTAGTATGGATTACCAACCCTGTCAGAAAATATGTATGCATTTATCTAGTATATTTTAGTTGCATTGTAGTCATTTGAACTTACTGTTTCCCTAGCTATATTAGCAATTCGTTTGCATGGCAAATCAAAAACATTCTGTTAATTTCTTAAGAGCTGTTGCAAGTTCATTTGGAAGGGCAAGTTGTATATTTACACACAGAGAGACACACACATTATGCACACTTGAGACTGTGAAATATTATTATGGCAGAAATCAGGAAAGAATCCAAGAAATAAAAGAAGGAAGTTAAGAGAGTTCTTTTGTTTATATTGTCATGGCATTCCCACAAAATAATGACCCTACTATTTGAGGGTGGCTCATGAAAATCATTCTCATTATTTCAGTCATGTACATGTATTTATTCAATTTATTCAACAACTATTTACCCTGTGTGGTATGCGTATATCACACTATTCACAGCTGGAGACAAGAGATATAGACAAAGGATATTGGCATGCATGATAAAAGCTTTTGCTTTTCCTTCCAGATTTTTAACTCTGGGTAGGTAAAGGGAGTACACTTATTTCCATGCAGGTAGTATTGCTCAGTTCATATAACAAGAAGTACTTAGCTCTCACAGACTAAAATTCTGGCAAACATCCATTGAACCTTAGAGAAACTTCCTGAATCACAATGACTCTAGATGTAGAATCAACAGTACATCATTATAATGAAAATATCCTTTTTATTTTTTCCCTGCCTGTAGAAAAATTTGTGATAAAGGTGAGCTAAAAGGTTGGAAATGAAAGAAAATGTAAGGGAATTAAACAGCAAGTAAATAATTTGAAGTGATAATTTAATTTAAAAGGATTACCACGGCACATGGAGGCTTTTCAAGGTCAATTCTTTAGATAGTTCAATTTCAATGTTTTTTTTTAGCTGATTCGATTGAGGTCATTTACAATTTTGCAAGCTGGCTTTTTTTATTCTCGAAAGAATTAATGAGGTACAGTTTAATGGAACTACCTGGAAAGTTAGTGAATTTGATTATAAACACACATAGACAATTACTCGGTTTATGTTAGCCAAACGCTATTCACTTCACGGATGCTTATGCACATACCAGGTTCTTAGTAGCTGTGCAGTCATTGTCTTAGTGGAAACATTTGTCAATTCCTACTGAAGAGAAGTATTATTGAAGAAGAGAAGAAAACAAAGGAAGATATGGTTTCCTCCTATCTGAGTGTAACTCAAGGGACTTTGTTTTCAGGAGCTTTGAATTATCTGCAAAGCATAAAACTTTCATATTCTTTTCAATAAGTTGGATTATTTTCATTTCCTAATAAAACTTCTTTCCATCTCAGTACCGGGTGAACTTTTCAGATTCTGCAAAGATCAAAGGTCGAGGCTATAGATCATTCTTTTTTTGAAAGTCAGTTTCCATGGCCTGTGGGTTTTATTATTCAGTCTACAGTGGACGGGTTTCATTGCTTCATGGAGCTAAAGAAACAGAATTTTAAGAACCTAAAATGCTAATGGGACAAAATCACTGTTTAGAGAACTGAATTGTTATTTTCTTGCTTGCTATTTTTATCAATTACTCATTTACTTATGAACAGAGGAATTTTTTTTTTTTTTTTGGTTTCATCCCACAAATTCATACAGAAAATCTCTGCTTTGGAATGGAATACTTAGAGTAAAAACCATCATTCATATAAACACTTATTCTTGGGTTTCATGTTTATGTCACATAAAAGAGACTGTCACCCCTGGGTGAACTAGACAACAAGTCAGAAACTGTCAGCCTTATTAAATTTGGCTAGTATTTTTGCTCCATTGCTGAATTCTATCTGGTTGCAATCAATCCCATGAAAATGGGGGTTATTCTTAAGGTGATTGAAATGATGAACTTTTGTGCTGGCAAGCTGTTACACTATGGTAGTTCATGTCTTAAATGAAAACCAAATTCAGCATTGCAATTTTGAGGAAAATATTTCAGAATAAGAAAATTATTTGTATAGCGTTTATTGCTGTTTCTATCAACAAGATTTATTCCTTAACACATAATTTAGTATTTTGAAAGTGCAGAAAATTTCCTTAGACTATTAAAAATTTTCATTTCATTATTCTTCTTAGAGAATATATACTAGCAGGAGAGTGAATTCTTATATTTTTCTTATAAGCACATTTGCAAGTGTACATTTTTGCAATCAAATTTCCCCAAATGTTAACAACGTAAGATACCTAGTTTTATCAATAAAGTCATGGCAAATGTTGGGTACCACCAGATCCATCAAACAGCATCCTCATTTTTTTTTACATCTTCATGATCTGCTAATATTTATTTCATCTGTCAATATTTTCCTCAAAAAAGTCTGGTAAATAGCTTTTCACTTCTATTAGACTTTAATAACTGATATCACTTACTATGTGTCATGTTTAGTTTTCAACCAAATAATCAAATTCATTTTGACCTCTTCTTAAAGATTTTCACAATCTTTCTAAATTAGTCTTTCTAAAAGTAACTAATAAAGGAACATAACACTGATAAAACTGCACAGTTTGGACAAAATGGGAGAGTTTCTCAGAAAATTTATTCTATCTTCATTTTTATGTGCATTCTTGGAAAAATGTTCATCTTTAATCTAAATGTGCTTAATTTACTTACTCTCATTTTCACAGTCCAGGTCTTAATTATCCATCACCTTGGAGTATGGGCACAATTCCTTAAAGTGCTACTTGCCCCTCACCTCCATCACTCACAACCCATTCTTATGTACTCATACGTTGCTACTGACAGTGATCAGTTTTCTCCCTGACTCTCTGCCAAAATCAGAGTAGAACTTGAGCCTGGCATTCAAAGTTGACCTCAAACTCTGAAAAACATCTCTTTTTGACCTCACTGGTCTTTTCTACATGCTCAAAGACAAATCATACAATATACCGCTTTGCAAGAACCCCATGCCTTTACCAGTAGTATTTTTCCAGACCTGAAAATCACTGTTACTCATTTCAATCTGCTAAAATTATAATAATTCCACCAGGCCTTATGCAAATACAATCTATATGCTGATATTTTCCTCAAGCAGAAATTATCTCTCTCACTTTTGAACTCCAATATTTTGTGTGTGACATGTAAGATTCGGTACCTTCTGTTTTTAATAATGTAAATATGCATTGCAGTTCTTTTTTAAAACTAGAAGTTTTCTAGAGGTAATGATATTCACTTTATGTTTAGTAGCATTTCATTTGTATTTTGCGAATAGTACTTTTGAAATAGTATTTTTAAAATAATTATTTCGCCTTAAATAATTAATCATATTATTTAGCAAGTATATTATTCAATGAGTGAAGTAACTAGTAAATTAGTATGAAAAATAATCATAAATGAACAATAACAATAATGTAAAACTATGTACATTAATAGCTAATACATTTTGGACTGCTATTTTGTGTCAGGAAGTGGTTTGTTAGTGATTTATAGATAGATAGATAGATAGATAGATAGATAGATAGATAGATATAAATGCCTATATTAAAAGAATGGAATGGGCAGTATCACCCCTATTTTAAAGACAAGGACATAAAGTGACTCTTTTAAAGGGCACAGACATAATAGCGAGGAGAGTGGCAGTTTGAACTCATATCTATTTGATGTCAAAATGATGCCTTATTTATTATCCAGAAAATAAAATAATATTATACAGACTCTTTAAAAACATATTTAATTGGGAAGGATATATTAAATCACAGTTAAATAATATTGATAAATAATTGCTTCAGTGTGTGAAAGTAGAGAGAACAAAATGTCAATCAAAATTGATACAAGCAAAAGTCTTCATAGAATATATGAGCATTTGGTTGGCCTTGGAAAATAAAATTTAAATATGGATAGGAATGTGATAAGTGAACACACCAAAGAAGACACTTTCAGTGTAATCTATTGCACAAGTGGAGGTGCATACTACTAATAAGCACATCAACATTACAATGACAGGTCTCATTGTAGATAATTTATGATTAGTTCAGCATAAAAACAAAAGTTCTTTCGTATTGAACTAAATAATAAAGATATTGCACCCACATCCATTGTAATTATGATGTAAACATATATACTTCAAATATCCCTATTTAAAAGTTTTGGTTTTAACCATAGGAAGCTCTGATGATAATTATGCTGAAGTCAAGTGGATAAATCCTGTGTTAGTCAGCTTGGGCTGCAATTACAAAAGATGGCATGGCTTAAACAATAGAATTTTTATTTTTGCATAATTCTGGAGGCTCCATGTCTAAAATCAGGGTGTCAGCATGGTTGGTTTCTGAATAAGCCTCCCTCCTTAGCTTACAGATGGCTACCTTCTCATTATGTCCTCATGTGGTCTTTTTCGTGTGCCCGAAAAGAGTGCATTCTGGTCTCTTTCTCTTCTTATAAGAGCACCATTTCTACAGGATTAGGGCCTTACCCTCATGAACTTTAACCTTAATTACCTCCTTAGTGACCCTATCTTCAGACTGGAGTTTTAGACTTCAATATGAATTTTGGGGGGACACAGTTTTGTCTACACAAGTCTAAACTTCAAATACTTTGCAGAGAGACTACAATTTTGAAGAATCAACATCTCTGATGATATCTGTATATGTATATTCTCCATGCCTAGGAAGCATGGGACAAAAAAAAATTACATATGATAAGACTGATAGTTACCTTTCAATGAGTCTGCAGTTGTTCAACAATAATGTATTAATGTAAGTCTCAGGAAAATAGTAAGAATATGGAAGTCCTAAATTAAGCAGTAATGTACTGTTTAGTGTCAATATTTTTCTTAAAACTGCCATGATACGTGTATACCTATGTAACAAACCTGCACATTCTGCATATGTGCCCCAGAACTTACAATATAATAAAAAACTTTCTCTACCTTTTATATTCAGAAATCAAGAGTTAAAAGCTAGAATATATCAATGAATATCAATACATTGGAAGAATATTTGAAAATTCCATTATTTGCATAAGAATACACCGATTTTTTTCCATTTGCACTTTTAAAAATTTTAGAATTACACTAGAAATTCTAATTTCTCTTGATACTTATGGAACACTTATAGACACTCTAAAACTAAAAGAAAAACAAATAATTTTCAAAAAATTACAAAGTATGGAAATATCTGTCACCTCATAACTTTGGGCACAACTGTCATTATTTTTTTCTCTCTTTTTCTCCATATAGCAAGTTATTTACTACCTTTAAAATGAAATTCAGTTTGAAATGTACATTTCACTATTAATGTTTTTATAATTCCATTCATTAAACAATGATAAAACTAAATTGTACTTTAACCAAAAATAAAATTTAGTTTATCCATGCTTTGCAAAATTAATTTATCGTAACTAAAATGTTCCTTTCTATTTTAAGAAACATAACAATATTTCCAATGTGAATGAAAGTTACAAGAAATCAAGTGTTCAAATTAAGCTGATTAGTTTTCCTTCTGAGTCTTATATGTGATTTAATCTTATTTCACTCCATTGAAACAAAAGATAAAAAGGGTATAACATTGTGAAGACCTTAATTTGATGCTGATTTGTAGTGACATCTTATCAATATATTTTTCTTTCCCTTTCTTTCCTTATTAAGCCATTATTTCTAGTTGTGTTCTTTGTTTCAAGATTGATTATAGTCACCATTTTAGGGATGCTTCTATGCTGACTAAAAAAAAAATAAGAGTAGAATTATAAAAATGTAAATCCTATCAGTCTTTTATTTGACATAAATTAGGTTGAAT
>NW_016809292.1:23571-26168 GCF_001698545.2 Rhinopithecus bieti | reverse complement strand
GNTCTTTGTAGGGACATGGATGCAGCTGGAAACCATCATTCTTAGCAAACTATCACAAGAAGAGAAAACCAAACACCGCATGTTCTCACTCATAGGTGGGAGCTGAACAATGAGATCACTTGGACTCGGGAAGGGGAACATCACACTGGGGCCTATCATGGGGAGGAGGGAGGAGGGAGGGATTGCCTTGGGAAGTTATACATGATATAAATGATGAATTGATGGGTGCTGACGAGTTGATGGGTGCAGCACACCAACATGGCATAAGTATATATATAACAAACCTGCACGTTATGCACATGTACCCTAGAACTTAAAGTATAACAAAAAAAAAAAAAAAGAAAAAAGAAACGATGAATAAATTGGGCTTTACTAAAATTAATATCTCTTGTTCATCAAAACATGCCATTAAAATGTCCAATTCACAACTTGGGAAAGAAAAAAAAAATGGGTAAAACCTACAAAACACTTGTATCTATTGTATAAAAAGCATTTCTACAAAATAAGAAAAAGACGGACAATCAAGTTTTAATAAAATTAATTTCTGAATAGGTGCCATACACAAGATGCCTAAATATATTGAATGTATGAAGTATGATCAGCATCATTAGTCACCAGAGAAATATGAATTAAAAATCTTCATTTAATAAATAATAAATGATACCCTGCAATAACAAGAAGGGGTAAATTAAACTACTGAAAATACTGATATTTGGCAAAGACACTGAGCAATTTCAAATCTTACAATATTTTGGCAGTACAAATTGATACAGTTATTCTGAGAAACATTTGGCATTATTAATAAAATTAATCATGCATGTATGATAAGGCCCAGCAATTCACTCCTGGTATAGCCCAAAAGAAATGAATGCCTAGATATGCCAGAAGCATGTACAAAAAATATTCACAATTGTCTCAAATTAGGAACAATTTAGTTGCCATCAAGTGGATAAAAACCAAACAACTTATTTATTTATAAAATGAAAAGAAAAAACAGAATTTCTGATTAGTACAACAAAATGAGTGAATTATTTCATGGATTTAATGTTGAGAAAAAGAAGTCAGACACAAAAAAAGTAGAACCTGATCATTTTATCTGTGTTGTTTTAAAATAGGCAAAAGTGTTCTATGTATTACAGATGGAGGTCTGAATAGTGGTTCCACTTGGGGAGGAATATTAATTGGCAGGGATCACGAGAATGCGCTCTGTAATGCTGGAAATATTCTACATTTTGATCTACGTAGAGTTTTTTTGCTTTTGTTTTTAGAGACGGGGTCTTGCTCTGTCATCCAACTGGAGTGTAGTGGCACAATCACAGCTCACTGCATCCTTGATGTCTCGGGCTCAAGCGACCCTCCCACTTAAGTCTCCTGAGTATCTGGGACTCCAATCACATGCCACCATGACTGGATAATGTTTCAGCCACCGTGCCTACATAATTTTTAATTTTGTATTTATTTATTTATTTTTTGTAGAAATGCAGTCTCACTATGTTGCCTGGGTAGGTCTCAAGCTCCTAACCCCAAGTGATTCTCTTGCCCTGGCCTCCCAAATCAATGGAATTACAGACATGGGCCACTGTGCCTGACCTAGGTAGAGTTTTCAGTCTTTGAAAACTTTTCATGGTGGCTTTTATGTACACCTAATCTTGGCTGTACATTGAGTTGGACATTGAAGATTTCTGTATATGGCTTTATATAAGTAATTCTTCAATTAAAAAAATAAAGAATATTAGGAATTCCGAATCCTTTCATTAGGAAGCATATGGGGTAACTAAACATTGAAATTAAAACATAAACATGTGTGTTTACATATGTATGTGTGTGTATATATCTCTGTGTATATATATGTATATATACACATATGCATATACATGTTTCTCATTCTTTTTTCCTTCATTTATAATTAGTTTTCATCTTTTTTTGTTAATAAGATCCTAGCCATTTTACCCAGCCTTTCTAACTGAGTAATATTATCTGTTAAATGGTTATATTTATTTTTTGTTTCTTAAAGAATTATTGTTGTAATCAAATGAAATGATGATAACATCAATATCTGTTGAGCTTTAACTATATACCAGGTGCTATGCATGTTGGAACTCATGTACAGTCATGTGCTGCCTAACAGTTTTTCACTCAAGGACATACTGTATATACTATAGTAGTCCCATAAGATTATAATACTGTGTTTTTTTAGGTAGTTTTCTAGGTTTAGACATGTTTAGGTACATTCATACTTATCATTGTGTTATATTTGCCTACAGTCTTCAGTACAGTAACATGCTGTACAGGCTTGTAGCCTAGAAACAGTAGTCTATATCATATAGCCTAACTGTATAGTAGGCTATATACTATCTAGGTTTGTGTAAGTATACTGTTTACTTACACAAGTGAAAAATCACCTAATGACACATTTCACAGAGCATTCCTGTTGTTCTGTTAAGCAACACATAACTCTATATAGTCAAGGGAGGCTGAGGCAGGAGAATTACTTGAATCCGGGAGGCGGAGGTTGCAGAGAGCTGAGATTGTGTCACTGCACTCCAGCCTGGGCAATAGAGTGAGACTCCGTCTCAAAAAAAAAAAAAAAACAAAAA
>NW_016809292.1:13149-21650 GCF_001698545.2 Rhinopithecus bieti | reverse complement strand
CGCAGAAAAGGCTTTTGACAAAATTCAACAGCCCTTCATGCTAAAAACGCTCAATAAATTCGGTATTGATGGAACGTACCTCAAAATAATAAGAGCTATTTATGACAAACCCACAGCTAATATCATACTGAATGGGCAAAAACTGGAAAAATTCCCTTTAATAATACTTCTAAGGTTATTTGGGCAGTACTAGGCATTTCAACAAGCCTATAAATCTCTAAATACCATTTTCCTTGAGTCGATAATAGCTTTCATTTAAATTATTTCATCAATTGCAAAGTATAAGCAATACTATTTTCCTCAATAAAACAATAATAAGAATAAAATTAAGTAGGATTTCTTTAACAAGCTAAAATATTTTAAAGATATACCCTATGATTATTACCATCTAAAATAGTAGATGAGATGCTGCTAGCGGAAGCTAATCATGTGTTCTTCATAAATACAAGGAGTGATGACCCTTTCATTACACTCTTTTTCCCTGCCAAGTCAGTGGACAATTATAGCAATTTAGATGCCTCTGTCACTGAATTAAGAAAAGGTAAAATAAGTTTAATTCTTAAAAAGATAACACACATGCATGCAGTGTTTTAATCAGAAATAGTTTCAGCTGTGAGTAGCAGAAAACATAAAATAAAACAGACTTAAAGAGTCAGGATTATGTGACAACATGCTATTGCAGCAATAATTCTGTGAAACAAACTATCTAGAAATTTAGTGGCTTAAACCAACAAATTATTAGTTCACAAGCACACATTTGTGCATTGGTGAAGATCAGTAACTCTTCTGTAGATGTTGTTTCTTACAGAAAAAGGGGATCAGTGCACCATTCCATTCTCCTTGAAACAGTCAATAAGACAGATCAGATCATAGTGATGACAAATACAAAGCTATCAAGTCTACCCTGCCAAGTACATTTGCAGCCTCAGCTTGAATCAAGTCTGCCTGATTCACAGTAGTCAGAACATAGTTATATGGCTTCTACTGGTAGTAAAAGACACTGGAAAATGCAATTGGGGAAGATACTGTGTCTAGTCAAGTACCTGACTAAATATCACTGGTTCTTTGAGTAAGAAAGAATAGGATAACTGGGTGTTGGGAGCAATGAGCATTCAGTACCACCTGGTCTGATTCAGGTCATCATCATAGGATCAACAATAAATTTTTAAAAATGTATAATGATGGCAAAATCATGCAAAATGAAAGCAAAAATTACTAATGTTGATATACAATAGTTTGTTTCTTTCCCATGGGAGGAAGATTATTTTGATATTAGAAGGGAGCACCATGCAAGTGAAAGTTCTTCGTGTCTGATGTGATACAAAGGGTAATAGGAAGACTATGTCCCAGAGAGGTTGGTGGAATATTGATTTACACTCTTAGAAGGGGTGGGTGTGTGTGTGCTCACGCATGTGTATAGATGTATCTATGTGCTTATCTAGGCTATATTTTCTCAGATACTCTGTATATCTTGAATACCTCCCTCATCATTTAATTACTAAAGTTTATAAATCTACTCTTAATTGGCAGCACCAATGATCTCCACAGTAATTTGAGAGTTGAAGGTGTCTTCAGTGCACAACTCCAGGGTATACCAACCACTTAGTTCTGCTTCAGAGCTTGCTATTCACACATCACACGAAGTGACAAGAACCCTCTAGACTCGTACAACACTGTGATTCTAAACTAACAGCATCACATTCTTCTTAAGAATACTGTTTGAGAAATGTTTACTTTTAAACAATGTTTATTTTGAGAATAACCTGTTGTTCGTTGATTCTAAATTTTAGCTTTGTGTTACATCAGATTATTAAAGACAATATTGCTTTGCTTAAAATATATTTTACCTCAACAAAAAAATATGTTGTTTTACTTTTTTTTGTTACCGTGTAAACATATATTGAGTAAAATAATATTCTCTATAAAAAGTGTGACAGAAATATCTGGTTATCCTGCCATAAGATCTGTCTTTTCATTCTCTGACAATAAAAAACCAGAACTTAACATCTTTTCCCAAGAAAATTTTTTTTGTGTGTGCACACACACACACACGCCCATAAAATACAAAGTTTCTTTGGGAGATGGTTTTCCATGCCACAAGCACTTGGAAAAAAAAAAGTATATATCTGATATATATAAGATATATATCTGATACATATCTAACATCTATATAAGATATAGAAATAGGTATCAGATATATATCAGATATATGAGATACATATCAGATTTATATATCTTACATATATATCTATATATAGACACCTACCTATTAGACATATATCTATATGTTGACATATATCTGTCATATATAAGATATATATTTATACATATATGTATTTATAAATAATCATATAAGATATAGATATATATAAAGATATTATCTAATAATTTTAATAAAATATTAAGATAATATAATATAAAGATATATATATATATAGAAAGATATGGGCCATGCGTGGTGGCTCAGCCTTATAATCCCGCACTTTAGGGAGGCGAGACGGAGTGATCACAAGAATCAGGAGATCGAGACCATCCTGGCGGCAAATGATTGAAATTGTCTCTACCAAAATACAAAAATTAGCTGGCTGATGTGGCACGTGTGCCTGTGAATCCCAGGTCTACTTCGGGAGGATCGAGGCAGGAGAAATCACTCGAACCCAGGAAGAGGTTGCAGTGAGCGAGATCGTGCCACTGCACTCCAGTCTGAGGTGACAGAGGCAAGATCTCGTCTCAAAAAAAAAAAAAAAAAAAAAAGATGTGTATATACATATATATATATATATGTTTCTATGAAGATGTTTTCCACACATCTTTTCTTAGCCGTGCTAGTAAAAAAGAGTTCATTGCATTTGTTCTCCTCTTGAGGAAGATGTGACCCTTGGATTTATATATGTTTTCCTTTACATCCTGGCTCCGCATCTTCTTAAGGAGTGGTGAGGTGGGGAGCCATGTGGGCCTTAAACTTCTTATTCAACTCCTCTAAATATAAATGGAGGTATGAAGACATGTGTTTTGGAGAAGATGGAACTGCATTATAAATATTAATTACTGTGGGGCATTTTTCACTAGTATAATTTCCATGTCTTTATTGTGCAGATTTGGTTCACTATATTAGATAAAGTGTTTTTAATGAAACTCCAGACAATATTTTCTCAAGTCTCATTACTGGAATACATTCTGTGTTAGTTCAATCCAATAACATATAAATGATTAAGTGCCTATATTTTATTTCTTTTTGTGAACTTCTAGAATATGGAGAGGCACGAATTTAGTTCATCTTTAGGAAAATATTACTGTTTTTCTCATAGAATAGCCATTAGTGAAGTCAAAATGCATTCAAAAAGCATCACAAATATGATTTTTTAGCTTTTCCATTTTTTTCTTTCCATCTTCTCTTTCTCAGCATTGATATCTGAAACTTATTAGTGTTAACTTAGAAAAGAAAAAAAGGAAGATGATTAATAATAATAGTTAATACATTAAGCATATCGCTAACTGCATTATGAAAATGACCTTATTTAATTATCTCAAAGCCTGGCAAACAATGCTCTATATATTTTTTCCACTTTATCAATGAGGAGGAATCAGAGATGTTAAATGACTCGTTGGCGATTGCAGAGTATGCATGACATAGAACTGAGTCTGCTAGCCTGGATCATGTGTAAACAAGTTCAAGCTCTTATCTATTCTACCATCTTGTCTGTCAGTACTTTGATTAGTAAAGCTCATGTATCTAAAAAGAAGCCCCAGAATATTGTAAAGTAGGGGGGTTAGAAAAATCTACAATTGCTGGTAATGCAGATGAACCATTTTGCCCTTGTATGGAAAAAAGGGAACAGAGAATCTCTCTCCCACTGCACACATTCTATGCTGTCGAATAAGTATTTGAGATATAGTTTGCATGCATTAACATAAGATTCATGACATACATAAAACTTTTTCCTTCTGAAATTAAGCTCTTTGTTACTGGAATTAGAACAAAGTTCGCACGAAAGACTTATAATAGTGACTTTTCCAGTTGTCTACTACTAATTTTTAAGCATATTCTAGATCTTTCATCAGAAGGGAAATGATAACTTGCATGTGGAATGAAATATTCCATATTTCAAATTTCAAGGAAAAATGTCAATCTACATGCACACCGAAATTATACCTGTTATCTGCTGGACATACAAATGGAAATAGCTACCACAACTATATAGCTCCTACAAATTTCCAGAAAGCCTAGTATCAGTCTTAAATGTTATATTCAAAGAGAAAATATAGCTGAGAAAAGAACAGAAGGCTTATGGTTAAAGGACAGGAACTATTGTGTTTCTCAACCATGTATTCAAGGGTCAATGCTCGTTGGTTGAGAATGAAATTCTCATGTATGTAATGTAATAAAGAAAATAAGGTCAATGTAATGAATTCTTATGACAGATATTTCTAACTATGCACTGGATGCCAATGTGCTCTTTTTCCATACTAACAAAATCTTAATTTAGTCTCGGTTACAGAAGTTACCTATAAAAACTTTTATATTCCATAATTCTTTGCAAATAGATTTGATCACACAACCTAGACATTAGCAAAAGTGGATAGACTGAGTATGGAGCTTCTGAGAAACATAAAGTTAAAATGTGTCCTACACATTTCTCTTTTAGTTTTATTTAAAATGTGGAGGCAATGCCTGCTAGTATACCAACCATCTTAAAATAGTGAGAACTAAATTTCAGTCGAGAATGAAGCTTAAAACAAACAAACTTGAGTTCTTGAAAAAATTTTTTAGTAACTACACCCTGCCTAAACTACGTTTTCCAGATATTTTTCTTACAACAACAAATTCTTACTTAACCTCCCTAATATGATTTCTTTACATGCTGCTAAAGCTACTCCTAACGAGTACATTTCCTATTTAGGCCAAATGAAATCCATGTGAAATATTGCTTTCATTCTGAGAATATTTGAACTTTTTTTGCTAATGAAAATATTTACCTATTTTTAAGAAATAATGGGAGTAGTGGAAATAGATGATAGCTTTTAATCATTTATTTATATTTTGCCGCTCAGAAATGGAAATTACATTGAAAAGACAAATTTATTCTCAGGTTTTAAATGTATTTCATTGAAACAGCCAATGCTAAGACCACTAGGCTGAATTTCCAGGTTTTTCACTTGCCACTTCAGTCATCCTTGTGAAGTCCATTGACTTCAGTTCCCAAGAGTAAAATATATAAATCATGGATTCAACTCACAGAATTTTTGTGAAGATCAAGTGAAGTAAAGGATTTTATAATCTGCAGCGCACTAGGAAACTTTCCATTGCTATTACCAATAGAATGTATGTCACAACACTTGCATTTTATTCTAAATCTGTGCCTGAATGAAATAAATTTCATAAACACCAGCAAATGTGATTTCAGTATATCCCATAGTTATACTGTAATTATATTTCTTAATTTATGATTCTGTAGTGAAAATTTTCAGTATGAATGTAACCAACTCAGTGTCTCCTCTTCCATTGCCATAATGGTCATGATTCTGATGAAGAAAAAAGGACATCTGTTCACATAAATTCCATTATGTGCAGGCATGTGGCTTAAGCCAAAATGTGCTGGAAACAATCCAGTGTCTCCTTGTGATAACATTTCTAGTTAATTGTCCTGGGAGTGATAACCTGGTGTGTTTGAATATCTCAGAAGACTCTTGGGGAAAATAACAGATCTGGCTACCTGATACACAAATTTTCATGCAAAAGATGCTTGGATAGAAACATAATGGTGAGGTGGCTAGAAATGTAAAATAGGGTCTATGAAGGAAATCTTACAAGGAAGGAAGGAAGAAGGAAGGAAGGGAGAGATGGAGGGAGGGAGGGAGGGTAGAGTGTACACAATTCCCTTTGAAAATGTTTCCAGGGCTTGACTGGCCCAGGAACCTCACAGTAACCTATGGAGTAACAGTCTCTGCCCCCATAATTCTCTACATATTTCAAGGGAAATGAGGTAAGAAGATATGTAGACAAACATCTTACTGTGAAGCTTGTGGATAAACAAATTTTCTAAATACAAAGGGCATTTTTCTGATGTGCAAGGTACTCTAAAGATATATCAGACCTACCTAGCCAGTTTTCTGCTGTTTTTAAAGTGAAAGTGATTGAGCCTCTGGGAACAATGATATTTGCCTCTTCTCACATACCATGCTGAATTTGTTTAGGCAATTTTTAAGTCTTAATGCACAGTCCTCCTCGTTGTTAGCAACTTTGTCTTGAATATCTAGAAAAAATTCATATAAATATGAATCCCATTAAAGATTTAAGAAAATGTATTACCTGTCTTCTAGGAGAGTGGTTCTCAAACTTAAATGTATGAAAAACCTCACCTGAGAATCTCTTTCAATATTGCAAGCTCTTAGGACAAGAAATTATTACAGATGATTCAATTAAGAGAGCCTATGTAGCATATTTCACAAAAAATCCAATTGTATGAACAAGCTACTTAAAGATTTCATTACAAATAAAAGTTGCAGCAACTGACTAATTAACAGACGTAATTGCACACAGTTACTATCCTTCAAATGAGTCACTTTAGCAACCTATATAGTTAGCTAACTATGGGACCACCCTTGTAAGCATTCAATAATTGTTTTTACAAACCTCCCTTACAATTTTGGCATTGTCCATTGGATGAAAACTGCCATCCTTTTGTGTGTATATAATATAAATATATTTAGTGGTCTCAATCATTTAGGGAAAAATATATACATAGTTATTTGAGAGATGAGTAAACACATTTTGAGGAGAAAAATAGTTGAACGAGAAAATAGAAAAAAATTATAAGAATCTGCATAGGTTTCACAGCATTTCTTAATAAATTTTTTGTTACTGAATCACACGATGCCATTCTGTCTATTTCACTACACAGGGCTGGTCTTAAAATTACATACACACTCTTTATGTATTTAGAACAAAACAGAAAACTACAAGGAAAATGTTAAGCAACTACACAAATATTTAAGCCAGCAATTCTTTCTCTATTCTTTAATGGTTGAGACCCTGTAGCTGAATCCCAGTTCAAATGTCCACCCTACCACTTATTAGCCTTGTAACCTTGGGCAGATTAATTTTTTTTTTTTTTTTTTTTTGCCTTATTTTCCTAAGTCAGAGGATTAATGTGAATTTTAAATGAATAAATTCATGTGAAGCATTCATAACTGTTCGTGTTATAGTTTGCACTTAACTGAATTAGATGTCACATCTACTGCTGTAGTCATTATTTTAATATTTTGCCTGTATTTCTTTAAAATAAATTGTTAAGACTCCATAGGCTACCTTCTTAGCTGTCCCTGGAATCAGTGGAAAGGAAGCTAAAAGTAAAACATAAAGATATTAATCATAGTCTAAGTACTCACTTTACAGGAGACCACATAACAAACATCTTAGAAAATAACAAAAGGTTTCTATTGCTTTTCTCTAAAATTTCACACACAAAAAATCAAAAATAAAAGAATATTGACATACAATTGTCCTATATGTTAGTTCTTATTTACTTAATCAGTTTTCAGTGTTGCTGATACACAGACATAACGTGAGTAACTGAAGTGACATTGGAATCATATTTGGTAAAGCTGTGAAATGAAAAGAAACTATTTAAAGCTCTCAGGTCATGAGTCCATCTTGTATCCTTTTATAAAGTAATTATCTCCCGTGGTGTGTGATCTTGTATGAGTATTTCCTTTTTTGAAAAAAGATGAACCTGTAATTAGTCATGCATTTGAAAACTGGCATGCATTCTTCCTTGCCTTACAAAAAAATTAATAGTTTTGGTTCAAGAATAGAAATTATAGCACAACAGAGTGACTATGGTCAACAATATTTTTCTGTACATTTAGCAATAAATAAAAGTGTATAACTGAAGTGTTGGTAACACAAAGAAGTGATAAATGCTTGAGGTGATGGATATCCCATTTACCCTGATGTAATTATTATACATTGCGTGCCTGAATCAAAATGTGTGTCTCATGTATTCACCTGCTATACCCATTAAAGTTAAAAATTAAAAAAAGAATAGAAAATAAAATATTGGCAGAAATAGTGAAAATTAAATTTGGAATTGAATATATAAAGATACCACAATAAAAATGAATTAGAGTCTTAATTCAAACAGTGTGTTTAACACATTTGTAAGGATATACTCTAAATTCACCCTTTTGTTCTAGTCCCATGCCGATCAGTTCATAATTTTATTAAATGCATATTCAAATTGTTAATAATTTTCAAGTCCCCTGTGCTTCTCTCAAAGAAAAGTAATTTGTGTCGCAGAGGGTTTATTATTGAATTCTCAGTTATATTAAAAAATTGATTCTAATTCCAGTGTTTTAATTACTGTTTAATATCAGACAAAATCTTTCTGTTCATTATACTTTGAATTAACATAATAAATTTCTCTAGATGGTGCTGAACAATCATCTAAAGAAAAGACAACATGGGCCGGGCGCGGTGGCTCAAGCCTGTAATCGGAGCA
>NW_016809292.1:1173-12690 GCF_001698545.2 Rhinopithecus bieti | reverse complement strand
AAAAAAAAAAAAAAAAAAAAAAAAAAAAAAAGACAACATGGACTATGATATGTTTCTTTGGTAAAAGAATCAGAATTATTATTAAATTATTTATTGGAGTATTATTATACTTCAAGGTCATTATCACATTGACTCTACAGTTTCAATTTGTAAACTTAAATATGATAATTCACCAGATTTAGAATGTTAAATTGAATATCTATTGATTACAAAACATCTCCTAGAAATTAATTTCAGAACATAATCCTAGTAACAAATAGACTTTTAAAAAACTGATCTTTTTATTAAAACATAGGTTCAGGTATTGGGAAACAAAGTAGCTCAAAACTGAGGACTGGTAAATATCCAAAATTTATAAACATATTTATATATTAATAACTCTGCTTATAAATCAATTGTTTTACAACTTACTCCATTATCAATATTAATGTTTCTACTAACTTTCTGCAAAGTACAGAGTCATAATGAAAATGACATGCAGTTGGCCAGGTGCGGTGACTCACGCCTGTAATCCCAGCACTTTGGCAGGCCGAGGCACATGGATCATGAGGTTAGATCGAAACCATCCTGGCTAACACGGTGAAACTCCATCTCCACTAAAATACAAAACAAAACAAAACAAAAAAAATTAGCTGGGTGTGGTGGCGGGTGCCTGTAGTCCCAGCTACTCAGGAGGCTGAGGCAGGAGAATGTCGTGAACCTGGAGGCTGAGACTGCAGTGAGTTGAGATTGCGCCACTGCACTCCAGCCTGGGCAACAGAGCAAGACCCCGTCTCAAAAAAAAAAAAAAAAAGAAAGAAAGAAAGAAAATGACATGCAGCGGCAACTTATATTGTGTTAATTATTTCCTTTAGATCAAGATGTCTGACTAGAGGCATTCAAAACCAGCCTCTTCCACAATGTACAACTGAAACAACAAATAGATAACTACATGATGAATAACGTATCTAAGAGAGAAACTGGAATTCAGCAAGGAAGTGATGAAGACCCTCTGATGCACAGAAACTCAGGATGGCAGTGCAGAGAAAGAGGTAACACACCCATCTATGATTGGCTCAGAGGCAAGAGGGACTTGCCATGGTGAGGAAAAGGTAAGCAGGAGATGCCCAGCAGTCCACATTTCTACCATGGGCACCTGAAATTCTAACTATAGGAGAACACCAAAGCCTCATAAGCCCTGAGCCCAGTATAGGGAGCTGCCTGGAGTCCACGTGAGTACTTTACTCCAGACAGAGGGAATTCACACTGGGTCATATCTCACATTGCTCAGGGAATTTTGAGAATGCTATGTGAGCAGAACTCCCACCAGAGTGCATCCTGGTGGATGTTACTAGGACACAATGTTCCTGCATCTCCACACCCCTGGGGCTATGCTGACATCCCATCACATCCAACCAGAGAACTTCAACATCACAACATTAGGGGAACCCAGTGACCCAAGTCTTCGCAAATCCTTACACCCTGGGGAGCAGGTGGTCCAGCACTGTGGGAAAGTTGCCCCCAAAACAGAGTTAACCAATGTACCTACCCACCAGAGCCAGAGAGTCACCTGTCTGGGGTGGATGCTGCCACCAGCAATCCCATCACCTCTAACAGTAAAGCTGCCATGCACCTGTGTGTGCACTACTGGGGTCCAATGACTGGCATGCTTAGTGTCTGCATCCCCAGCAAGGCTGGGCCACAGGCTCAACAACAACAAAAACACAGCCTAGGTTACTGAGATACCTCTGATGTTGATGACACCCAAGGAAATCATATGGAGACTACACCACTGCAACCACCCAAGACCAAAGCCAAAGCATTCTACCTAAATGGCATTATTGGATACATCCACAGGAAAAAAAAAAAAAAAAAAAAAAAAATTCCTATGAAAGCTACTGCACAAAATGGGAAAAAGTGACTGTTCCACCAGATGCATAGATATCAATGTAAAAGCTCAGGAAATCTGAAAAAGTAAGGAAACATGTTACTTCCAAAGGAACATAATAATTATTCAGTAAAACATCCCTAAGAAAAGAAAATTAATGAAATGTCAGAAAAAATTCAAAATAATGACCTTAAGAAAACTCACTGTGATACAAGAGAACACAGACAATCCAAAAAACTAGAAAAACAATGATCAGAAAACTGGAGAACTTAATGAATAAAAAATTGAGAACTTTAATAGTCTAGATGACTATTAATAGTCTAGATGAAGTAAAAAAAAAAATTTTAAACTTAAAACTGATCTTTTGAAATAACAGTCAGACAAAAAAAAAAAAAAGAATTAACAAATGAAGAAAGCCTACAAGACATATGGGCCACCATTAAGTGAGCATATATTTGTATTATGGGAGTTCCAAAAGGATAAAAAGTAAGACAAGAAATAGAAACCAATTTAATGAAGTAATAGCTGAAAAATTCCCTAGTCTTGGGAGAAATATAAACACTCAAATATAGAAAGCTCAAAGATTCTGATACCACAGAAATACAAAGAATCATTAAAGATTATTGTGAACAACTACATGGCAACAAGGTAGAAAATCTAGAGAAAATGGATACATTCCTGTGCACATATAACAAACTTAGATAAACCAGAAAAACAACAACAATAAAAACAGACCAATGACAAGTAATGAGATTAAATCAATAATAAAATGTCTGCCAGCAAAGAAAATCTGAGCACTGGATAGTTTCCCTGCTGAATTCTAACAAGCTTTTGAAGAAGAACTAACATAAATTTTCTCAAACTACTGCAGAACAATGAAGAGGAAGAAATTCATTCTGACTCCTTATATAAGGTTAGCATTACCCTGATAACAAAACCAGATGGGGACACAATAACAACAAAACATCTATAAGCCAATACCTCTGATTAACATAGATGCAAAATATCCTCAGCAAAATACCAGCAAACCAAATCCAACAACACATCAAAAAGTTTATACACAATAATCAAATGGGATTTACCTCAGTGATGCAATGGTGGTTCGAAATACACAAATCAATAAATACAATAAGTAACATCATTAGAATGAAAGACAAAAGTAGATGCAAAAAAGGAATTTGATAAAATTCAATATCCTTTGAATCAAAAACTCTTAACAAATTAGATATATTTATTTAGAGAAAAAGCCAAAGACTCACGAAAAAACTATGAGAGTGGATCAATGAATTCAGTAAAGTTATAGGACACAAAATCAACATATATAAATCATCAGTGTTTTTATACATGTGTAAAGAGCTAGCTGAAGAAGAAATTGAAAGCAATTCCATTCACAATAGCTACAAAAATAATAAAATACCTAGGAATAAATTTAACCAGGGAGATGAAAGATATCTATAATAAAATGTATAAAACTCTGATGAAAGAAATTGAAGAGGACACACAAAAAATTGAAAGAGATAACATGCACAGGATTGGGAGAGTTAATATTGTTAAAGTGATTATAATACCCAAAGCAGTCTATAGATTTAATAAAATATTAATTAAATTACCAGTGGCATTCTTCATAGAAATAGAAAAGTAATTCTAAAATTTTATGGAACTACAAAAGATTTTGAGTAGCCAAAGCAATCCTGAGCAAAAAAAAAAAAAGTTTGAGGCATCACACTAGCCGACTTCAAAATATACTACAAATTGTAGTAACAAAACCAGAATGGTACTGGTAAAAACAAACAAACATACAGTTACATAAACCAATGGAACAAAATAGAGAAACTTGAACTAGATTCATATATTTACAGCGAACTGATTTTCAACAAAGGTAGCAAGAATATACATTGGAGAAAAAAGCCTCTTCCACAAATTGTACTAGGAAAATAGCATATCCATATGCAGACAAATGAAACTAAACCCCTTTCTCTCACCATAAACAAAAATTAACTCAAAATTTACTGAAGACTTAAATGTAAAACCTGAACCTATAAAACTACTAGAAGAAAACACAGGGGACATCAGGGGACATGCTTCAGGACATTGGTCTGGGCCAAGATTTTATGGGTAAGAACTTAAAAGCACAGGCAAAAAAAAAAAAAAAAAAACTAAGTGGACAAAAGGGATTATATCAAACTAAAAACCTTCGCAGCAAAGGAAATGAGTCAAGACAACTTGTATAATGGGAGAAATATATTTTCAAACTATTAATTGGACAAGGGATTAATATCCAAAATATATAATAAATTAAACCCCCTCACACAAACAAATTCTGATTAAAATATGGGCAAAAATTTTGAAACAAATGAATAAGCTTCTCCAAAATGAGAAGCATCCAAAATATTAGTGTCTAACAAGTATATGAAAATATGTTCAGTGTCACTAAGCATCAAGGAAATGCAAATAAAACCATAATAGGATTTAGAATGGCTACTATGGTTTCTATTTCGCCACCAACAGTTGAGGTTTAGGTCTTTTGTACTTGAATTTGGGTAACGCTGTGACTGTGGGGACATAACATTACTTGATTTGTGAGATTGTCACTAAAGTTGATTACACTTCTGCTGTGTAACCTTGGGATGAGATGCCCTCTAAAGTAACCAAGTCATGCTATGAAGAATACCAGGCCACAGGGAAAGTTCATGTTCAGGTTTTCAGGATTACTGCACCAGGTGAGCATCCAGACTGGAGCTAGCATGAACTGGTTGACATGAGAGTGAGAAATCCTTCAAGAGAAGCTAATCCCATCTACTAACTGGAACAGTGATGTTGAAGAAGAATCACATAGATGTGTGAAGTTAACTTCAGTATTGTGAGATATGTCAACAAAATGATTCTTCTTGCTTGACGCTATCGAGTTTTAAGGTGGTTTGTTCTACAAAAATAAATATTTGCAATAAGATATGATAAACTTTATCTTTGAATGTAGTTATTTCAGCCTGACATCTTCTGGTTGTATGTGCTTGGTTTAACTTCCTTAACATATTGTTTACTTATATAAAATTAAAGAAAATATGGTCACTTTTAGAGCAGTCCCACATAGATACAACCTCTCAAAATCATACAATAAAACAGAATATTTCAAAATAAATTTGAAAATTCAAAACATCAGTGAAACTAAATAACCAGGTTGCTCATTTGTCATAATCTGATATGAAATTCTCACTGTAACACCAGTGGAGATAATTGCATATACTAATTCATATGCAGTATGAATTAATTTATATCATATTTCATAACCTCTGTTATGAGCTGTGCCAAATAGGCAGAATACATTAAAAACTATGAGACATAAACAAAAAGATATTTTTTACATTTTCCATTTCTTTCTCCTTTATCAGAAAATCTTTTACATAGTTTTAGCTTGCATTCAAATAACCCTGATTTGTCAATATCAGTATTATGCTTATGTAATTCAACTGTGTGATTTGTAAAGCTATAGCTTTTTATGGCTATATGCCATTCCATTATTATAATGTATTAATTTTAATTGGACTCTTTTGTTATTTCCATGTTGGAGCTTCTATTACTATTACCATTATTACATTCCTTTAATGTCTTTTGGTACACGCAAAGTGTCTATCAATAGTGGATTATTGGGTCATATTTTTACTTTGCTATAAGGTTTTGCAAGTCAGTTATCAAATGTATACTACTGTTTGCAGTGTATGGGAGTTTCAGTTGCTCCATATCCTTGATAATACATGATATTATCAGTCCTTTCATTTTTGGCTATGTGATAGTGATACCTCATGTAACTTTAAATTTTATTTTTCTAATTATAATGAGCATCTCTTTGTATGTTATTTGATAATATAGATATGCTTTTATTGAGTCCATGTTTCCATTTTTAATTGGACTGTCTGCATTTTCTTATATTTTGAGATTTTTTATTGAGATTTTATTTATATTTTCTTATATTTTATTTATATTTCTTATATTTTCATTTTCTTATATTTTCATATTATATTTTTGTTAATGAACTGTTTGTGAGTCCTTCGTATGATTTACAAACAGTAAAGATATTTCCCACAATAGACTTTTCATTTTTTTCGTGACAACTTTTCAATATTAGGTCTTAACCTATTTCATTGCTTTTTTTTCCTTTGAGTTATGGCTTTTTGTGTCTTAAGGTATTCTCTTATGTTAATTTCTAAAGACTTTTTGTAATCATGCTTTTAAAATAGCACTCTAGATACTATTTAAATAATATATGATAGGATGGAAGAAAGTGGGCAGAGAAGTCCTTTATGAAACTGTTTGCGGTATAGGTGAGGGATAATCATTGTAAAGACAAAGAGAGTAGCAAAGAAGATAAAAGAAGTGACTGAAATGAACTAGGTTTTAGAGGCAAGAGGGATTTTACTGCTGGCTTGAAAGCTCAAATTAAAAACAAGTTGTGGTTGAGGATAATATCTAATGGGATTTTTGTTTTGCTTTGTTTTGCCTGTTTTGCTGCTTGCTTTTTGCTTCCTTTGTGTGAAAAGCTGTGACAATAATGTGAGAAAAACAAGCTGTGATTATCATAAGTAGTAAGTCCTACTTAGGATATATAAATCTCATAGTAAATATCAAATAGGTCGTTATGTATGCAAAGCTAGTAACAGAGACAGGAGGCAGGCAAGAGTCCCCCTCAAAACCTCGCCTTCAAGTCTAAAACATCATGAAGGCTGAAAAACAGGACTGCTGGTCCAGGGAATCTCAGATCAGTCTGCTCACTAGGAGGATGGAGTGGAAACTTGGGAAGTTCCTGCTGTTTGCAAAGGGGAGGAGCCTGGCCTCTCCTGTTCCTGTGTGGTAACCTGGGATTCAATCTATGAGATGGGGGCCTGTTAACAGGAAGCCCTCTCACTTTGTTGAGTTTTTTCCTTTTCACCCAATAAATTCTGTTCCTCCTCACCCTTCAAAGTGTCTGTGAGCCTAATCTTTCCTGGTCATATGACAAGAACCCGGTTTTTCCTACAACACCTGAACTTACAGAAAAGTTTAGACTTGGAGATAGAATTTGCAAGTTAACAGCAAGGGTTGCGTCTTAAGACTTTTCAGTATTTAGTGCCCTGGTAGTAGAGAAAAAGCAGGAGCAGAGAATGAGAAGTATCCATTGGGTAAAGGATAAAGCAGGAGAACAAGCATTTAGAGAAATTTAGAAGAAAATGTGTTTCAAAAAAGGCAAGTGATTGGCACCTGGAATGATCCTGAAAGATGATCTTAAGGAGAGGAGAAAATGTTTTAGTCTATTGGTGGGAACAAAAAGCAGATTAGAGAAGGTGAAGGCCAATAGGATTGTAGAAAATTACAAAACAAGTGGAGACTATCCTTTGTATAATACTTTTTCCTTATTTTGAGAAGTGGCTTAGAGGAATGGGTTGGCATCTACATGGAATACAGTTAAAGAGTTAATTTTTTTTTAAAAAAAAGGTAAAAATAAATAAATAAGGACATGTGTAGGCCATGGGAATGATTGAGTTGAGTGAAAAAGATTAACACTGGTGAATAAAGCAAAGCTGAAATAGAATACTCGAAAAAAAGGATCGTCTAGCATCCAAAGCATAAGATAAAGACCTGGTCTTTGAGGTTAAGGAATCTTAACAAAAGCAACAGTGGATAATTTAGTCATTGAGTCAAGTTTCTGTGTAGATTCACTGATAAGAAGATGAGGTGTTTTCTATGTCCTCTTCCTCTCCACAGTGAAGACTAATATGATTCTATTGCCTTCAAGTAAGTTAGGAGAAGGAAGTGTTAAGAGTTTTCAGGAGAAAGGAAGATAGCCATCAGCTTGAAGAGACAGAAAGTGAATTTACGAGGCAAACAATAAAACATTCAGGTGGTGTTGAGAGATTACTTTAGGTCTATGTTTTAGAGTAAATTTAAATAAAAGTACCTAGCCTGGTTTTGTGATATTTGCTGTAATGTCCAATTGCTTGGGTATATGTACAGAGAGCATAGATAGATAAAATAATAGTTCTACCAAGATTTTAGATTTGCCAGTCCAAAAAGAAAGGAAAATGAGAGCGGCATGGGGAATGGAATGGGATTGCAAATGAATGATTTTGATGATGGACCGTTAGTATAGAGTGATGAGTGGATACAGCAAAATGTCCACTGAAATAGGATCTTGGTGAGATAGGGTTACAAAATATATTTCTGTTATAGTATAGACTAGGAGAAGCCTAGTATCTGAAATTTTATCTGCTTCTGCATACATATACTTTGTGAGTTTTTATACTTTATGTTATAAAGTTTATTTGTTACAATAGACATAGATTTTATGATTTAAGAAAAAAATAAACTTTTAAAATGGTTTCAACAATATGGATCAATAAAATATAGAATATTCATACAAAGAAATATGATACAGCAATCAATTTATATCTACTCTTAGGTAATACTTACATAGACTATTACACATAATTTCCACATACATTATATAAAATATGTCTTAATATAATGATCAGTCAATATACAAAATGTTCATTTAACATTTTGTTTTACAAATACATACAAGTTTTATATGTATTAATGTGCAAAAGCCACATGAGGTATACATGTACACATAATCATACAGTTGTGATTTCCATTGCATTGCTTAGGAAATTGATCCTCTGGGAGACTGTGTCACGTGCCCAGTGTCACACAGCTAGGAAGTGGTGGATCTGAGATTTGAATGGTCATCTGCATTGAGGGTTTTGGTCCATTACCATTATATATCATATAAACAGAGAGAGATATCTGAAAGGATTCACTATTAAAATAATAACATCAGTGCTTCCTTCTCTCTGTTTGGTAACTTTTAAAAATGTGTCATTTGTCTGCCTTTTCTAATGTTGTACAATATAAAAGTATTGTGTGATTTCAAATGAAGTAGAATATAATTACAAAGAGAGGTGAAAAGTCTCTATAACCTGAATCAGTGCTTTTTCAAAAGCAAATAGAAGTCACGCAGACATAAAGTGCTTTGTTGGATACAGTGTGCTACAGGAGTTCAGACTGAGGAAATAACCTCTACCTTATATTGAAAACTACAAGACTTCTCTTTCTGCCTTTAAAAGATTGAGGCACATAGGGTCGAGTCTTCTATTATGTCAGTATTTACAATTATATAGGACAAAATAAAAACGTAACATATAATTGACTGAATACATGCTGTCCAATCTTGAATGGAAGCATTAATCTTAGTGAATATATTTAGACACTAGAAGAATTTGTCACAGGCAAATTATCAGTATAAATGGCTACCTTCTTAACTTTATTCTTCACACAGTTTTCACTTACTTGCTATTTTTTCTTTCATTTAATATATATTTATAATCATAAATAAATTATAATTCACCTATAGCCATCCAGATTGTAGGTTTAGAAAAATGTAACTGGTATTTTAAGCATACTCATTGCAAATAACAGTATACAGTGTACTTGAACCAGTATCTGAGGACTCATAGCAATAGCAGTTCCTGAATCTGGATGTGACTTGCTTATTCATTTATGATACATTTTTAGTCATATACATGTTTAAATAATCTACTCAAGATTTGGAATAACATAATATGGCAAAGTAAGAAAAAGTCACAAGGTTTCACTCAGAAATATAGGTTATAACTAGGTGGCCATAAAATTTATTAAGCAATACTGGGCAATTTGGGGAGTTAAATAGGTGCAATAAGAATTATTCCATGTAGTGGCATAAATACAAAATATCTTGGGTAATCTGGGTTGTACACTCAATTCAGTTATAATCTTTATTCTCCCCTGATGATCATTTACATTTATTCATGTAAATGTGTAAAAGTATTATTGTAGTCTTAAGATAAGACTTATCTACAATAATACTACAATAATAAATAATATGTGAAATATAATTCAGGAAGTCTGTACTTTGTGAGAGAAGTTAATCTATGGACACAGTTGGCTCAACATCTGGTAGAGTGGAGAATGCCATTCTAGAACCTGGATTATTCTTTTTTAATCAACAATTAATATCAAAAATCAAAGACGACTTCAACAAACTCATTTTAAAGGTCAAAAATTTCTACTGCTTCAGCAACCCGTACTTAATGACCACTTTCCAAACTTTGTCAGTACCTGAATCTTAACACCAAAACCCATAAATTCCAACATGCCAACAGCTTGGTTAAAAATGATCTCACAGAATTCCGAAAGAGTGATTGAAACAAGGCAAGGTTAGCACAGTGCAATTCTATTTTCACATGAGTTTAGGACCTGAACCAAAATATAAAAAGTCATTGGGAGACAAAATGGATTCTAGAGATAGTGTGATTGTAAAAATTCACCGATTGGGTGTGATGGCTCATGTCTGTAATCTCAGCATTTTAGGGAAGGTGAGGTGGGCAGATCACCTGAAGCCAGGAGTTTGAGACCAGCCTGGGCAACATGGTGAAACCCCATCTCTACTAAAAATACAAAAATTAGTCGGGCATGGTGGCAGATGGCTGTAGTCCCAGCTACTCTGGAGGCTGAGGTGGGTGGATCGCTTGAACCCCAGAGAAAGAGGCTGCAGTGAGCAGAGATCCCGTCAGTGCACTCCAGCCTGGGTGACAGAGCAAGACTCCATCTCAAACAAAACAAAACAAAACAAAACATTAACCAATCACAACAACTACTACGATTTGTTTATCTGAATGTCAGCAGTGATCATTAAAGAAAAGGCACAGGGAAATTAGGATTTAGGGATTAAAATTATGGTATAATGATTCAAAAGGAGAGAGTTGATTAATGCCAAATGTTTCAGTCATTAAAATGAAATTAATAGATAAAATTTTTAAGAAATTCATATCTTTGATAAACAGTTTTGGTTAAATAGGACTTGGTTATTTCTAATGGCATTTTTTACATTTAATAAAATAGATATCAGTAATTGTTAATGAAAAAGCATTTTTTCCTATCCCAACATGCTTTATGCTTTTTTACAAATTAATTTTTATAGTCATTGACTTATATTGCTGCTGTCATCAACAACATTGATGTTTGTCTAAACTAATAACTGAGTGGTTTTCAACTGAACTGCGATTAAACATCTGTAAATATAAAGTATATGTGAAACTAAAAGAAACTTTTTAAATGAGTGAAGTTATAATATCTTATTTATATAGGGAGAGCTGTTTCAATGTACATATGGCAAAATATGTTCTTCTAGATGGGAAACAGGCCATTCTCGAGCTTTTGGAATGAACTCAGCAACATCAGAACACCTTGAGAACTGGAATCTGTAGAAACATCTGTAGTCACCACTCTTGGCATGGACAATGCCACTCTAATGGAAAGCAAATGCCGCAAGGAGGTTGTGCAAAATGACAAATGGGTAACTGAGAAGAAAAAAAGGAAGGTGAAATATTCCATGAAAACACTCTAAATGAGAGTTATATATGAGACACCTCTAGGGGGACTTCTAGGTCTGACTGACAGATACTTTGAAGAGGGCTAATTGCTAGAAAAAAAGTAGGTGGGGCTTGTGCCAGAATGTCTTGATTTTTAAAAGCAGGAATTTTCTAATTGGAGACTATATCCTGATGAAATTTTCAATATATGAGGTATATAGACAATCTAGTTATAAGAAATCTATTTTTTTTTTCTTTTTTTTTTTTTTT
>NW_016809292.1:0-936 GCF_001698545.2 Rhinopithecus bieti | reverse complement strand
CCGGCCAAGAAATCTATTTTTAAGAAATAATCTTCATTAACACACAGTTTGTAAAGTTGAAATCAAGAAGAGGTGGAATGCTATCCTCATAAAGAGTAAACCAATGTTCAAATAAAATAAGAATATTGTCTGCACTACAAATAGCATTTTAACCACACAAGTTCAGATTTCCTTAATAATTGTGTTTAATAGGTTCAATGATTATTTAGTGTGTATTTGTATGCAATTTTATAATTATGTGTTTGGAGTACAGAAACAATTTATAGACGATTTCTAAAATAATATTCTCATTCCTGAGAGCCAAGCACAGGCATAGAGGCTTGACTTGATAACTGAACTGTAACTTTGTAAACAAGGTGAGAAAAGAAGTCACATCAATTTAATATTTTCACCTTACCAGCTTATAACTCATATTGAGAGGTGACAATGTGCTAGCAGCCCTCACTCTCAGCGCCTCCTCGACCTCCGGCCTTGGCGTCCACTCTGGCAGCGCTTGAGGAGTCCTTCAGCCCACCACAGCACTGTGGAAGCCCCTCCCTGGGACTGCTGAGACCAGAGCCTCCGCCTCCTGCTTGCCGGAAGGTGTGGAGGGAGAGGCGCCGGCAGGAAGCTGGGCTGCGCTCGCGGGCCGATGTGAGTTCTGGCGGGCGCGGGCTTGGCGGGCCCGCACACGGAGCGGCCAGCCGGCGCCACCGACCCAGGGCAGTGAGGGGCTTAACACCCGGGCCAGCAGCTGCGGAGGTTGTGCCAGGTGCCCCATTATTGCCGGCCCGCCGGCGCCGCATTCTCGCTGGGCCCTAGCTGCCTTCCCGCGGGGCAGGGCTCGGGACCTGCAGCCCGCCATGTCCTAGCTCCTCCCCCTGCGGTGGGCTCCCGGGCGGCCTGAGCCTCCCCAACGGGCGCCGCCCCCTGCTCCGTGGTGCCTGGTCCCATCAG
>NW_016809291.1:37207-47585 GCF_001698545.2 Rhinopithecus bieti | reverse complement strand
GGGTTCTTTATTACCAACCTCTACCGCGCACGCCTAAACCCTTCCCGCGCGCGCAAACATTTCCCGCGTGCACGCAAACATTTTTCCTGCCCAGGAAGATATGCAGCCTACAGCGCAGGCGCAATCCCGCGCCCGGGAAAAATACAAACCCACGGCACATGCGCAATTATAATTTGAATAAACCCATTCATTACAATTACACATGCGCAATTATAATTTGAATAAACCCATTCATAAACCCTCCTGTCACCGCCCTGGCCCAACCTCTTCCTCTGCCAGCCTATATAAAGCATTGCACTGCCACCATTAAACGAGACTTGATCAGGCAATTGTCTTGTCTCCATTTCTCATGTTTTCTTGTCTCCTCCATTCCCAATCCCCCTTCTAGGGCCTGTTCCATTGTCCTGCAGGTTGGGACATATAGCACCATAACAAACTATGATTTAAATAGTTTTTTAATGACAAAACTGAAAAGTCAAATCAATTAAAATATGAACTTGGAAATATTCCCACAAAATTACACAATCCACTAGAGTCTTTTTCTATCTTACATCAGGGTCAAAAAACTACAGCTCTCAGACCAAATCTAGCCCACTACCTATTCTTGTAAACAGAGTTTTATTGGAACACAGCTACAACTCATTCATGTATTGTCTGTTTGGTTTTAGGGTGCAAAGGCAGAGCTGAGTAGCTGTGACAGAGATTGTCTAGTCTGCAAACCTGAAAATATTTACTCTCTGGCCCTTTACAAAACAGTTTCCTGACCCCTACGTTCGATTCCTGGGTCTCTTCCAAGCAGATACTTCTACACAGGTGTATTTGTATGCATAATTAATAGTCTTTAAGAAAGTGTATTATCTACAGACAGCAACGAAATGGGCAAACAATCACAAAGCAAGAATGCATGGTTCTAGCAAGAAAGATGTTTCTAAGGGATGCTGGTTATGCAAACTTTTCACTTGAAACATTGAAATTTCCATCAATGACAATAAATAGAAAAAATTTGGCTGATGTATTTATTGATGCAAGGGTTAGGGGTTTTGATGTTTTCTTGTGAGTGTTTTAAAATAACAGATATAGTAACCCCACTCTATAGAATACAGTTGTGCTAAAACACTTTCAATCACTATAAGACAGGCTTTACTTTAAGGAAATTGGGAATAACCAAGGCAGACTTCCAGAAGAAACAAGTACATAAAGACTGAACACATGTTTCTCCACACTTCTGCTTTTCACCTGAGTTGGAACAGCTTTTGCTTTCAAGCATGTTCAGTCACTCTGTCATCCATCTGCTATAATTGTACCACTAGAAAAACAACTTCAAATATTCTGTCCTTCCTCCTTTCTTGATTTTCTTCTGGATCATCAGCCCCCTCTTCACTTTCATGCCTTCCCTATCCAGCCTAGATTCCAAAGTCAGCTGCAGAAACCCTTCTTGCCCTTCCGTTGTCTCCTGGCTGTCTTCCATTTGTCTCCTGGACTCAGCAAACTCCACTCCCAATCAACATCAAACTATACCACCATACCTCCTGTCCTCAAATCGGATGTTAAGTACACTGGGGCAAAAATTGCACAAATAAGCAGACTGGACACAGATTCACAGTTTTTATCCCAGAGGGGCTCAGGGCACTGGTTGGCCATTAGTTTATTGCATACCTCCCACTTCCAGGACTTGCAGCTCTTTTTTTTTTGAAACGGAGTGTTGCTCTGTCACCCAGGCTGGAGTGCAGTGGTGGGAGTCGCTGGGACTACAGGTGCCCGCCACCTTGCCCGGCTAGTTTTTTGTATTTTTTAGTAGAAATGGGGTTTCACCGGTTAGCCAGGATGGTCTCCATCTCCTGACCTCGTGATCCGCCCATCTCTGCCTCCCAAAGTGCTGGGATTAGAGGCTTGAGCCACCGCGCCTGGTTGACTTGCAGCTCTTTCCTGTACTTGCTTCACCTCTTTTCTGAACCACCTACCTGAACTGGCACCACGTAAAGTTATCTCCTCTTTCACCAAGAAACCAATATGATTTCCAGAAATTATTCCTCCATCTGTTAAATATGCTGCTGTGTAGCTCAGATATTATTAGTCTAGGAGTGGGCCTGGACATCAGAAAGGCTCCACAGATGATGCTCTCAGGGCTGGGAACCACTGACCTAGACCTTAATTGCTCGCAAATGAGCATGTTCATCCTAGCTGTTTCTCTGAGTTCCTACCAAATTGCTTCGTAGACACCCCTGCATGGACATTCCACAGGCAACTCAAATTTATTATGTGAAATGCCAAACATTATCCATACTTCTCTCCTACCATAAAGTGTGTTTCAATGAAATGCCTCACCTTCATCCAGTTTTCTAAGCCACCGGCCAGTGATGCCTCCAGGGGTTTATATGCAGCAATATAGTTTGGTGTGGGAGTCTGGGACTAAGTTATGTTGACTTGGTTTCTATGCTTATCTGGCAGACTGGGAACAAGATGTTTGTAAAAATAATGACAAGCTGTATTTTCCACTAGCCCTTGGTCACTGCCAGCTGAGACACCACCCCTGACCCCAGTCCAACAAGCCATCAAAGCCAGTAGACCCCATATAAGAATTCTCTCTTGAACCCATATATTTTATTTCCTTTGTGTCCTCACCACTAGTAGTTTATTCATTGTTCTCCCTGGCTTTGGCATCCCAGTCTCACCTTCCCAAGCTGCAATGTATATATCCTAACTCTCCACTGCAAAAACTGTCTTCCTTAAATGCCAGTTCAATCAATAACATCTGATTAGCAACAGAATTCTGACATCCAGACAGCCATTGTGTTGCTTGGGAGTCCCTGTAAGACCCCATGTTGGTTTGTGCTCCCATGATGCATCCCAGCTTTTCTTTCCTGCATGGGCATATTCTCGCTAGACTTCTAGGCTTGAGCTCTGAAGTCACACCTGCTCTGGTGGAGCCTCACCTCACACTAACAGGCCAATGCATCCCTTCTTTGGGCTACCCTGCCCCTCTACATGACTTCTCTTAGATTAAAAGTCATCATTTATTTTCCACATGTGCCTTCTTTCCCTTACCAGGTTTCCCTGAAAGCACGAGTCACAGTTTCCTGATTTTTAGATCTGCATCCTTCAGGACAGGGACTGGCACATGGTTGGAGGTGTGCTAACAAAGTTTTAGTAAATGGATATGTGAAGGTCCATGTAAATGGATATGTGAAAGTCCAGGAATTTCAAGGATGACTTGTATCTGACTAGCATCAGTGATCACAAATGCCTTGGGGAGATGTGCAAGTAAACACATGTGGATAAACATGTCAGAAATATCATGGCTAAGAAGAAAAATTTCAGGCTATGAGGTTCAACAATGCTGCTGGGGAACACTCTAAGACACTTACACAAGTGTGGTATCATTTCCTTGTGACAGATGAGGTATTCATTCTGACAGCAATGGCTAATGAGTGGGCACATGCCACAGCTGTGTACTCACAGTTGTCACCAGAACAGCCCCAAGACACCAACAGCAAGGCATTTTTTTCTTACTCCTTTAAGGGGGAGCTGCCCAGAAAAATAAGAAGTAAGCTGACATATACTTGATATTTGCATAGGGCTTGATAAGCCATTTATGCTTGAAATTCCCTTTCTAGAACAAAGCACAAGTGTGTATGTGTGTGTGTGTGTGTATGTGTGTATGTGTTCTTTTGCTTTCTATGGTGTGTTTGATCCAAAATTGATGAAAAGTAGGATAGGTGAAATCCTATTAACAAAACAGCTTGTTGGGCTTGCAGCCCTGTCAACATAAGGTATTGAAACTAAATACAACAAACATGACATTTTAATGTGCTCAGGTGTCTACATGAGATTCCAAACAAATAATACAATGTGAAGCAAAGAAAAATATTTTTCTGGAACTGAGCACCTGAGCCTTGGTCTTCTGCCTCATGCTAGCCTGAGATAAGGCTTTATCTGCAAGGCTCTGGAGAGCCTGTCCTTTGTAATGCACATTCTTCCAAGGCCTACCATCTCTGACATCCCCTAAGAAGTCACAGAAAACCCACCCTGAAGAAATCAATTTTACAGCATCAGATTCACACACTGGCTCTGTTAGTATTTCCTGAATGCCAGCCATTCCAAAATATGAATATCATGGTTCAAAGTAGAGTTTCTAAACTTCAGCACTATGAAGGGCTGTGGCCAGATGACTCCATGTTGTTGAGGCTGTCCTGTGCATTGATGGGCATTTAGCAGTACCCTGGGCCTCCATCCACTAAATGCCATTCACACACTTCCCTCTACTGTTGTGACATCCAAAAAGTCTCCAGGCATTATCAAATGTCACCTGGGTCACAAAATCATCCCCTACCTCTTCACTCTACCTCTAACTGCTGTTGCAAACCACTGTCAAACCACTATCAAAAGGATGGCATCTTGGTGTAGAATTATATATGAATCCAGGTGAGAGACTCCAACTTTCCAACTTATGGATCTACCTGTACAGCATAGCTTGCCCAGCGATGCTTAGACTGCCTATACTCTGCACACATTGAAAGTGTGTTCTTAAAGCCAGTGTCACATGGAGCCTCAGGAAAAAGATATCACAATAATTGCACCTTCCAAGAGTTCATTCAGACTCCCTTAACAGTTGCAGGAATATAATTCACCTGTTAGATGAAGGGGCAAGCACGAAGTTAGGGCATTTATTTCTTTCTCTTTTATTTTTCATAATCACTCAAAGAGAAAATGTTATCACTATGGCTTATATTGGAAACAAAAAGCAGGAGAACCACTTGTACCAAAGCTACAAAGCTTTCTGGTGCCATCTTACTTGATTTTTTAACTGCTTTCACAGAACATTCAGTCCACTCAAGCATTACAGTTCCAGAAATAAAACCTTAGTTACAACTGATGATGAACATTCAAACATGTGGTTCCTAAAGCTGAAAGATGGCTTTATATGAGTCAAATCTAGCAATGCAATTAAAAGTTCTGAAGAACAAAATTCTGGAGATCCACAATCCCACTCATCTATACTTTTGCTTTGCTTTTGCTGCTCCCTCTGTTTACGGTACCTCCAACACCCTGCAAAGGTGTCACTCTCCTGCTTCCCCAAGCTAAGACAATGCCCTTTCTCCATGATGCATAGTACCTTAGTAACAATATGCCCCATTGTAGGTAGTGTCATTCCTTTACATATTTAAAATTACTGCTAGACTGGAAACTCCTTGAAGGTAGAGATGATGTCTTCCCTGGCATTTAGTAAGGGTTTAATACATGTCTACTGAATTGAAATGACTCTACATTTGAATCGTAAGATGAAAATCAACAGATAACATAGGAAACTCATGCAAAAATTAGGAAAACAAGAAAATCCACAATTGTATATCAACCCCCGATGCCCAACTTCTGGCAGGAGATAAAGGATGAGTATAGATGCAATCTGAAATCCTAAATATCCCAAAATGGGTTCAGAGTAACTATGTCGGTCATTCACTCATTCATGAAATATCAATTGAATGTCTATTATGGGCTAGGTACATGACAAGTGAGAATAATAATGTTTTATATTTCTATAAGATTTTATAGTCCCATGCAACAGTCTCATCCACAGAAGCTAATCAGAGGAATATCCAGAAGCATATTAAGTAGTTGCACTTCCTAAGGCCACACAAAAGTGAGAAATCTGGCTCTTGTTGATGATATATGCATAATGTTGTTTTACAAACATGCCCATTTGGAATGACACCTCTGAAGAATTGCTTTCATCTCAAGAGGCAAATAATTGAATTTTCCAACCTTCAAAACAGCTAATGAATTTTACTGTATGGAGATTTTGTCATAGAAGCAGGCATTTGCACACAAGAATCTCTCTCTGTGACTGGTGTTTTGAGCTTTGTACAAGGGCAGAAAGCTCAGTTATTAAGATAAATAGCAAAAGGAAGCCAAGCAGAAGTTAAGTAAATTCTACAGTTGTTCTCAGCCTTGCAAAATTGTCAAAATCAAGTTTTCCAAATCTACTCCTCACTAGTATATGCTTAAAGATTCACTTAGAGGCATTCTTACATAGACATTTTTAAAAGTCCCTATTCAAAATAAGGTAACACTAGTGTGGATTTGGAAAACTCAGAAATAATTAGCTATACTTTGTCAGCTCAGAACTTAGAAGTGGTCAAGCTAAATTTTCACTTGGGGCTTATTAAATGTATTTTCTGTGATTTTATGAGGAATTGGCTACATTTTCTATACAAATTCTTAAGCATGTAACTAGATAATTTCTTCTGCATAATGTTAAAGATCTTCTGACTTGTCCAGCTTCTGTAGCTTCATATGGACCCACCCTGCCCTCCCTTGGGGACTCAATCTTGAAAAACTGGTTTTTGAGATTTTTGAATACTTGAAAAAGGCACAAATCTGTTTATAATGCTTGAGGATGGTCAATGGGAGAGGAAAAAAAGACACTGTAAGCAGTATTTCTGGGCATTAAATATTTAGTTGTTTCCAAAAAGCTCAAGTAAATGACTTGAGTTGTTTTAAAATTACCTCTGGCTGTACAAAACTTATTCTCTTGACTCTTCTAAAACTAAGCCACATATGAGTTATATGATATATCCCCAGCCCTCTGAAGGTATATTATTGCTCAGCAAGGCTCATAAAAAAAGCCTATCAATCCACTTGTTTTTGTTTTGTTTAGTATTTCCAAAAGAAGAGTAAACAAAGCATGTAGAGAACTCATGTCAACTCTTGGGTTTAATAATGATTACATTTTAAGATGCATTAATAATGTATCTTCCTGAACAACCTCCCGTGGTTTTGCACTTCAACTGTTTTTCTGTTGTTTTTCTTTGACTTTGTCTCATGCTGCTCCAGAAACCTGAAGAGTGTTTTTTTTTTAAGGATCATTTCAAATATTAGTGGGATTGCATGCAACCTGCCATGATTAAGCTCCTATTCCATAAAATCACACTGTAAAACATAAGCTCTAAAATACTTTCCTTGAAGCATTCAGAGTAAAGAAAANCCTTGAAGTATTCAGAGTAAAGAAAAAAAGAAAGGACACCAAATTTTAAGCCCCTGAAATAAAACTGAGAGTATCTTTGTTAAAGAAAATAATTACCTGAATAAAAGAGATTTCTTTTTTCTCTTTCTCTTTTCCTTTCCTTCTTTTCCTTTACTTTTCCTTTCCTTCTTTCCTTCCTTCCTTCCTTCCTTCCTTCCTTCCTTCCTTCCTTCCTTCCTTTGTTTTTGTTTTTGTTTTCACACAACACAGGAAGCTTTATTTATCAGCTGCTGCTCTAAAGAGAGGGTCACAGGGTCACTCTAATACACTGTCATCTTCTACCAAGTCTCTGGCAATCCTGCTGAGTTTCAGTTCAGTTCACTTCTACTCTGCTGTTATCTTCCTCTCCTCTCCCGCATGAGGTTTTAGGTAACTGTAGCGCGTGGCTCAGTAGGCCATAGGGAGAAACAGGGCAGAGTAGCGGCCGAGCTTGCTGAGCGAAGAGGGCACCATCTTATCCCTGACCTTCGCACCCTCTTTTTTCATAATGAAGGTTTCCAACAATCGGGAACTTGAATTCACTAGAGCATTATGTATACTAAGTTTCCACACTCAGATGTACTAGAAAGAATTGAGAAGTATGCTTTTCAGGTCTTGAGGTTGATTAGGTTTATATCATTTTATTTACTGATTGGATAGCCAGTCTAACTCTGCTTCATGTGACTGACAACTAGAAGCCCTATTTGAAAATCTGTCATTTCTACTTCTACATGAAACAAATGGTTCAACCATGGAACTAAAGAAGCTCTGGTCTGGCCTGTGCACTTTAGATAACACTTGGCATGAGATGTACCTCATGACACAAGAACATGTACTGTGTAAAGTATCTGTTATTCAGTACATGCACTTCAATCCAGTTTGGTCTCATAATTGGAATCACTGCAGACTATGAACCAATATTGAATTACCTGGGAATAGGAGGTGTTTGACTTTATAATAAAACACATTTTTTTCTAGTACAACTCAGGGAGATGCCAAATCTTCATTATAAACATGCAAACCAACACAATCTCTGGTGAGTTTTCCTGGACTCTATTTCCTTATTATCCAATGGGTAAATTCCAACATATCTATTGGAGAGAAAACATATTCTCCCAGGCAGTGGAAGAAATTCTTATATTCACTAAATGGAAATTCTTCCATTTGGTTTCCAGTCCTCTTTTGAAAATAACCGCAGGAAGAAATGGGATATACTATTATTGAATCCAGACCAAAGTAGTTTTGCAGGCTTTGCAGAGTGAAAACAAAAGAAGAAATTGTGACCTTATATTTGAAATATTGGTTAGGATGATATAAACATGGCTAGACTCTTTGGTGACATCTTTGTCAATCTACAAAGCATTATGAGAGGCAGAATAGTTATTGATACCAGTTCCTACCACTTAAGAGGCAACCATCAGAAACTGCAGTAGCTGGATTTTGCAACAGTTGTGTAATTGCAGCTAAGGACTTTGTTACTTCAGTAGCATTCGGACAAAACTGAAATATTAACTTTTATAAACATAGCAACAATATTAAACCTTGCAAACTGGAAAAAACAAAAAGGGCTGGGTGTGGTGGCTCACACCTGTAATCCCAGCACTCTGGGAGGCCAAGGTGCATGGATCACGAGGTCAGGAGATCAAGATCACCTTGGCTAACACAGTGAAACCCCATCTCTACTGAAAAATACAAAACATTAGCCTGGCGTAGTGGTAGGCACCTGTAGTCCCAGCTACTGGGGAGCCTGAGGCAGGAGAATGGCATGAACCTGGGAGGCGGACCTTGCAATGAGCCAAGATCATGCCACTGCACTCCAACACTCCGGCCTCAGTGACAGAGTGAGACTCTGTCTCAAAAGAAAAAAAAAGTGTCTGTAAGTCCCTATGGTCAATAAATCAAGACACGGTCAATTAATAATATGTTCACATAGTAACTAAAATTTTTTTCATCTTTTTCATCTACCTCTACTATCCGTGGCTTCTTTCTCATTGTAACTTTTACATCCTTTTCAAGGTGAGTGATTTTAAAAGGCACAGTGTAGTATTGAAATAAGAAGACCTGAGATTAGATTCTTCCACTTTGATCACTTGGTAACTGTTACCTATGGCAGGTCACTTAAAATCTTTTGATCTGTTTCTCACTTCTAGAATGGAGATGATAATACTTGCATGGGTGCACAGGTACACACTTTCTAGGGCACTTAGGGGTGACTGCATCCCCAGAGGAGGTGTGTGCTCCAGGCCTATGCTTGCACGAGGTGTAGAGCCACAATCCCTCTCTACCTGAAATAGCAGTTTTCCTGCACATAATAATAAGTATCTGTCTAATTTGAATAGTCAGAACACTGGAACAGGAGCATACCTGAGAAATAGACTGCTTTCCTTGGGTTTGGTCTGGAATGTTAGCTGAAGTGACTCCCTTCTTTCCACCTGAAAATACTTTAGTGCATTTCACTAAGACCTTCTCCAGCTACCTGGGTCAAGACTGGAACCTTTTATCACCATTGGGTATTTCATTTACCCACCTACTTTAGTCGCAGCTGGTTTTCCACCCATGAGTACATCCTACTGGCCTAAAGACTGCACTGTTCAACAAAGTGAATACAATCCTGAGAAAAAAATTAGAAGTGCAAACCACTAAGAAAGGAATACACTTCATGGCACCCCTGCCACTCCAGCTACACAGGAGAGGGTAAACTTGCTCACACACCTAGCACATTGATAAAACCAGCATCTGAGAAAGCTATGACACAAAGATTCTCTAAAGCACAAAATACATACAGAATCTTTGCCATTGAAAGCCCCCAAAATCAAAGAAAGGTGACCACAAAGTATAAGCCATAAAGTAACACTCTAAAGAAAGAAAAAATTAAAATCAGTCATAAAAAATAAATTCAAAATAATAAGAAATAATCTACTCATATGAAAAGTAACCACAAAATAATTCTAGCAATATAAAAGCCAAGGTTCAATAACACATCCAAAACCTATCAGTAACTCTCCACCAGTGGATCCAAACCAAAATGAAATGTTTAAGATACCAGATTAAGAATTCAAAATATTGACTGTTATTTCTCAACAAGATGGAAGATAAAGTTGAAAACCAACTTAAAGAAATTTCACGGCCGGGTGCTCTGGCTCAAGCCTGTAATCCCAGCACTTTGGGAGGCCGAGACGGGCGGATCACGAGGTCAGGAGATCGAGAACATCCTGGCTAACACGGTGAAACCCCGTCTCTACTAAAAAATACAAAAGAATAGCCGGGCGAGGTGGTGGCCTCCTGTAGTCCCAGCTACTCGGGAGGCTGAGGCAGGAGAATGGCGTCAACCCGGGAGGCAGAGCTTGCAATTAGCCGCGATCTGGCCACTGCTCTCCA
>NW_016809291.1:23474-34318 GCF_001698545.2 Rhinopithecus bieti | reverse complement strand
AAAAGAAAAGAAAAGAAAAGAAATTTCCAAAACAATTCAAGATATAAATAAATTTTTTCCCTAAAAAGACAGATATTTCAAAGAACCATCTATCAGATCTTCTGAAAATGAAAGATACATTTGAAAATTACAACATGCAGTGAAAACTTTTAACAATACTCTAGACCAAGTCATTAAAGAATTTCAGGGGTTGAAGACACGGTTTTCAAATTAACCCAATCAGACAAAAATAAATAAAAAAGAAATGAACCAACTCTCCAAGCAATATGGGATTATGTAAAGTGTTCAAACATAAGCATCATAGATGTTCCTGAGGGAGAAGAAAAAGCAAAAAGTTGGAAATCTATCTGAAGGAATAATAGAGCAATATTTTTTTTCCTTTGCTAGAGATTTAGACATCAAAATACAAGAAACTGAAAGAACTGGGAGATTTATTGCAAATGGGGTATTGTCAAGGCATAGTTGTCAGGACATGTAACACTGATGTGAAAGAAATAATTCTAAAAGCAGTGAGACAAAAACATCAGATAATTTATACAGAAAAATGTATCAGTTGGGCTTAGTGGCTCATGCTTATAATCCAAGCACTTTGTGAGGCCAAGTCAGATCACCTGAGGTTGGGTGTTCGAGATCAGCCTGACCAACACAGAGAAACTCCATCTCTACTAAAAATGCAAAATTAGCCTGGCATAGTGGCAGGCCCCTGTAATCCCAGCCACTCGGGTGGCTGAGGCAGGAGAATCACTAGAATCCAGGAGGTGGAGGTTGTGGTGCACCAAGATTGTGCCACTGCACTCCAGCCCAGGCAACAGGAGCAAAACTCCATCTCAAAAAAAAAAAAAAAAAAAAAAACACACACACAGGAAAAATATATCAAGCTAACATCAGACTTCTCAGCAGAAGCATTACAATTAGGAAGGGATTAGAGACCTATATTTAGTTTCCTCAAACAGAATAAATGTCAGTCAAGAATTTTTTATCCAGCAAAACTAGATTCTATAAAATGAGGAAAATAAAAAATAAAATTTAAAATTGATTTTAAAAAATTGTAAAAAAGTATTTCACAGACTACCAAGTTCTGGAGGAATTTGTTACTGTTAGAAAAACCCTACAAGATATGCTAAAAGGAGTTCTAAATTAAAAAAAAAAAAAAAAAGCTAACACCAGAATAGAAATTCGTGAAAGTACAAAACTTACAGGTGTATATAACAGGCATGAAGAAAAAAATAAAGAAGGTAACAACTTGATGACTGGAACATAACCTCACATTTCAATGTTAATGTTAAATGTAAATGGTCTAAATGGTTCACTTAAAAGATATAGACTGACAGAATGGATTTTAAAAATCACAAAGCAGATATATGTTGTTTTGAAGAAAGCCACCTACTGTGTAGCCTTCTAGACTCAAACTAAAAGTGTGGGGAAAATGTTCCATGCATGTGGAAACTAAAAGTGAGCAAGAGTAACTATTAGTATTAATATATCAGATAAAAGAGACTTTAAGGGAACAACAGTTAAAAAAAGAAAAAGAAGGTCATTATATGATAAAATGATCAATTCAAGAAGACACTATAACAATGCTAAATATATATTCTTCCGGCTCTGCAGTGCCAATATTTATAAAAACAATTTCCATAAGACCTAAAAGGAGTAGATATCCACACAGTAATAAGTAAAGTTTTAATACTCCTCTGACGGTACTAGACAGGTTGTCAAGGCAGAAAGTCAACAAAGAAACACTGAATTTACCCTATACTCTACAACAAATGGACCTAAGAGATATGTATAGAATGATCTCCCCAAGAACTGCAAAATAAACATTATTCTTATCAACACGTGGAACATGTTTAAGTTTCAATAATTTTTAGAAATTAAGAACATATTAAGTGTCTTCTCAGAATACAGCAGGATATAACTAAAATCATTTTCAAAAGGAATCCTAAAAACTATACAAATATGTGAAAATTAATCAATATGCTCCTAAATAATTTGGGGTTAATAATAAAATCAAAATAGACAACTTAAAAATTTTTCAAAATGAGTAACATGACACAGTTATTGATACTTCTGGGATACAGCAAAGTCAATCATAAGAGGAAAACATAGCACTGAATATCTACAACAAAAGTCAGAAAGATAGCCTATCAAATACCTGTTGCATGCCTGAAGTAACTAGAAAATGGAACACAAATCAAACCCAATGCTAGCAAAAGAAAAAAATGTAAAGATCAGAGCAGAACTAAGGAAAATTAAAACAAAAAGTAAAGTTAGTTACATAAAAACATTTAAAAAATTGAAGACCAATAGATATATTAGCAAAAGACAGCTAGCTCATGTGCAAAGACACACATGAATACAGCTCAAAATACAGGGATGGAGGAAAAAAAGAAAAAAAGCAAGTGTTGCTATCTTAGTCTCTGGCAAAACAGACTTTAAACCAACAAAGAACAAAACAGAAAAAGAAGGGTATTACATTATGGTAAAGAAAACAATTCACAAAAAGAGCTAACTCTCCTAAATATATATACACCCAATACGGAAGCATGCACATTCATAAAACAAGTTCTTAGAGACTTCCAAAGAGACTTAGACTCCCACAAAATAATAGTTGGATACTTTAACTGTCAGTATTAGACAGATCAATAAGACAGAAAATTAACAAGGATATGCAGGACTTGAATCAAGTGGACCTAGTAGATACCTACAGAACTCTCTACCCAAAATCAATAGAATATGTATCCTTCTTAGTGATATATGGCACTTATTCTAAAATCAATTACATAATTGAAGGTAAAACACTCCTCAGCAAATGCAAAAGAAGTGAAATTATAACAGTTTCTCAGACCACAGTGCAGTCAAGTCAGAACTCAGGATTAAGAAACTCACTCAAAACCACAAAATGTCACACAAATTAAACAAAGGCAAAGCAAAGGGTTTAAAAGCTGTCATTAATGCAGGAGCTTTTTTGTATATTCTACCAGCATGACTTTAAGCAACAGCTCCTGAAAAGGTGAAGTTTTAATGCATTTCATGAGAGCTTTGCTAAAGTTATTCAATTTGACATATAACCTTATAGTAGCAATATGTTCACAATGTCAGACATAGATGAGTAATTAAGAAAATGTTAAGGCAAGAAGGTTAAAAATATTTAGAAATAATCACATCTAATAAGCTATCAAATGGTTTTAAAGCAATGCTTCTCAACTAGAAACAATTTTATGCCCTATTTTCATGAGATGATTCATGGATGCATTTTTGGGAGGTGGGAGGCTACTGGCATTTAGTATGTAGAGAACAGGGTAACTGCTAAACATCCCATAGTGCATGAAACAGTTCCCCACAATACAGAATTATCTGGCTGAAAATGTCAGTAGCACCAAGATTGACAACTCCTACATTAATTATATTTTTAGGGAGCTAATAGTCTATTATTCTGTTAAATATACTTCTAAAAACAGATATAATCAAAGAGAAAGGTTACAAAAGAAAACTGGAAGAAACACAGTGATGATCAGTACAAACATAATATGATTTTTAAAAGTAAAGATTATATAGGGGTGAAAGTAGAATATATAACAAGTTATTTTCCACTAAGGCATGGAAACATCCATCTGCATGTAGATGTCTTAATATCACTAGCAAAATAAAAAAGATGACTAGCAATATTCTCTATGGTTTCACTCACTGTTCTCAATAGTTAAGAGCCCTCCTTTCCAACTATCCACTGTTCTCAGTAATTAACAGTCCTTTCTCTTTATCCCTAAACAACTCATCCAACAGATCTGACACTTTTCTTCATCTTGACTTCTGATAAAGATTGATTTACGTAAGTCAGCATCTTCCACATGCTGGAAGACACAGCAGTAGAAAAAATAAACCATTTGTTTTCTTTTCTTTTTTGAGATAGGTTCTTGCTCTGCTTCTCAGGCTGCCATGCAGTGTCATGATTATGGCTCAATGCTGCCTTGACTTCCTCCCACCTCAGCACTCTAAGTAGCAGGGACCATAGGCATAGCCACTATGACCAGTTAATTTTTTAATTTTTATTTTTAGTAGAGACAAGGTATCATTGTGCTGCCCAGGCAAAGTCGCACTGTGCTGCCCAGGCTAGCCTGGAACTCCTGAACTCGAGTAATCCTCCAGCCTTGGGCTGTAAAAGTGTTGGAATTATATGTGTGAGCCACCATGGCTGGCCACCTTTCAACTCAACTTTTCATGCTTTTATCATCTTTGAAGATTCCAAATGGGTCTTTTCTGAAGCTTTATTTTGATAAAACATTTGTTAAAGATATTTATAAAATAATTATTTTAAGATATTTAGAAACATTAGAAAAAGGCTTTACAGATGCCATAGAATTTAGATAAATTTTAAACTCTGTAATAAAGATTTAATATAAATGCTCCACATTTTGTATAACAAAGTTTAGAAACAGCCCAAAGGCTGGTGAATGAAAGAACCAGCAAGAAAGCTTATACACCACTCTACAAAATGAATCTACTGCCTGCTTGGAACACAAATCTTAATTAGTTACAAAAATGACTGCAATGAGAAAACAGACTGTAGGTTTACAAAGTTTATGAAGAAGAGATGGCAAACTGTCATCCCTGAACTCCAGCCCCAAAGACAGTATGAACACATAGATTTCTAGTATGAAATATAAACCTACTCTTCACAAACGGAATGTTTGTTTGGACGAATGGAGGCAAGATGGCGCACTTCCGGGTTCTTCATCACCAACTTTTCCTGCACTCGCGAAAATGCAGCCAGCACCCGGGAAGGTGCAGACCAACCGGGCATGCGCCAGGTGATGTCAATCCAAAGAGACCAAGATTTACTTGGTCTCACCTGCGGAACGCCCCGCTCCCCCCAACACACCCGTGCCCCACCTATTGCCTTCCCACTCCCAGAAAAGCCGCTCCTGGCCAGCGCCCTGTGGGGACTTCCCAGCCCCCCACTCCTGTCAGGACTGTAGGAACTCTGTCTGAGAGCTCACTGGGCGACTCTCTTGGCCTCCTTTGCTGGAGGCCGACAGACCTCTCCCTACCCACCTACTTCCCTGAAGCTAGGTGACCAAAATAAATTTGCAGTTTTGCTCCTACCCTTGCCTACTCGCTGGTTCTTTTGTGCCCGCTCTGGTGGTCTTAGAAAAACAAATCAATGTTCTAATGCCATAAGATAATAGACTCACTGTCCCTAAGAATGCTTGGGGGCTGCATTGAAAAAAGAAACCAGAAATATAACCTGAAAAGTGTTTTTTAAAAAACATTTCTGGAACTGCTTTAAAAGAAAAAGAAATAAAAAGCTTCCCAAGTACCCCTTTTCCTGTCTGTCTGCCTAAAGTAATTTCTTTATAACATTCCCTGCTAAGGAAATGTCACCCTAAATGCTGTTAGGGGGTTTTGGTGAGTGACTCTTTCTGGCTACTTCCTGCTGAAAAGGGAAATTGAGTGAGAAGCAATCTCTGGGCACATTGATAAATTTTATCCTTTCCCAGGTGAAAAGCTTGATGACATACTTTAACAACTTTCCAGTGGCCGAAGACTGGCAAGTGGACTGTGCCATCCTCTGACCCTAGCCATCCAGGGGGCTAAAATATACACCCTTGAGAAGTGGCCAACTCTACTACCTCTTCTTTTTTTTTTTTTTTTTCAGACGGAGTCTCGCTCTGTCACCTAGGCTGGAGTGCAGTGGCATGATCTTGGCTCCCTGCAACCTTGGCCTCCCAGGTTCAAGTGATTCTCCTGTCTCGGTCTCCCAAGTAGCTGGGACTAAAGGTGCTCACTATCACATCCAGCTAATTTTTGTATTTTTAGTAGAGACAGGGTTTCACCATGTTGGCCAGGATGATCTCGATCTCTTGACCTCATGATCCACTGGCCTTGGCCTCCCAAAGTGCTGAGATTACAGTTGTGAGCCACGGCACCCAGTTGGCCCATTCTACTTTGAAGGGGTGGCCTGCCCCTCCACCCCGTGGGTGTTTCTCATCAGGTGGAAATAGAGACTTGAGAAAAGAAATGAGACACAGAGACAAAGTATAGACAAAGAAAAAGTGGGCCCAGGGGACTGGCACTCAGCATACAGAGGACTCCTGCCAGTACCAGTCTCTGAGTTTCCTCAGTATTTACTGATAATTATCTTTACCATCTTAAAGAAAAAAGGGAAGTGGCAGGACAATAGGATCATAGCAGGGAGAAGGTCAGCAAAAAGACATGTGAATAAAGATCTCTGTGACATGAATAAGTTTAAGGAAAAGTGCTGTGCCTCAATGTGCATATGCAAATATCTCCATAAACATTTTCAGTGCATAAAGAGCAGCATTGCTGCTAGCACCTCCCACCTCCAGTCCTAAGGCAGTTTTCTCCTATCTCAGTAAATAGAACATACAATCGGGTTTTACACCTAGAGTTTCCATTGCCCAGGGACAGGCAGGAGACAGACTCCTTTCTCTACCTCAACTGCCAAGAGGTCCTCTTTCATTTTTTACTAATCCTCCTCAGCACAGACCCTTCATGGGTGTCAGGCTGGGGGACGATCAGGTCTTTCCGTTCCCACGAAGCCATATTTCACACTATCACATGGAGAGAAACCTTGGATAATACCTAGCTTTCCTAGGCAGAGGTCCCTGTGACCTTCAGCAGTTTGTCCCTGGATACTTGAGATTAAGAGAATGGTGATGACTTTTCACAAGCATACTGCCTTCAGGCACTTGTTTAAGAAAGCACATGGTGCACAGCCCAAAATCCATTAAACCTTGAGTCACCACAGCACATGTCTCTTGCAAGCACAGGGTTGGGGCTAGGGTTACAGATTAACAGCGTCTCAAGGCAGAATTTTTCTTAGTACAGAACAAAATGGAGCCTCTTATGTCTACTTCTTTCTACATAGACACAGTAACAGTCTGATACCTCTTTCTTTTGCCCACATACATCTATAGGGGAGTACTGAGGTTTAATTTTAAATTTAAAGGCTCTTATGGAGACTTCCCAGATTAGTTTGAAGTGTATTGATATTCCAGGCTTCCTTGCTGCTGACTTAGCTGCCTGATCAGCTAATCTGTTTCCTTAAGGTAGCTCACCTGTTCCCTTTTGATGTCACCTAAAATGCATCACTGCTATTTCTCATGGAAAGAAAACTGATGAGAATAACCTGTTAATGCGCTGGTGACATTTTATAGATTCATTGGTGGTAAAAAAAAATAAAATAAAATAAAATAAAAAATAAATAAATAAATAAAAGACTTTCCTTCCAAATGGAAGCATGATCATGGAGAACCAGGAAAGCATACTTGGAGTCAGTGTAAACATTGGCTACCTTTCCTTTGCTTAATTGCTCTTGTAAGAGCTGTTAGCTCAGCTAATTGAGTGCTTTTACTTGAAGGCAGAGAGGCAATCTGAATGAGAAATCCTTTCTTATTTCCCTTGCTCTACAAAACAGCTCCCATCTGTGAAGAGGGTCCAGTCTGGGTTCTCCAGATGAGTTTTCCTGAGATTCTCCCTTGCTGCATAGGTCTATACTATGACTTGTTCACAGTCATTCTCAGGTTCCCCAGTTTCCTTGGGGAGGAAGCTGTGTAAGGTCAGTCAAGAGAAAGGGGAGAGAGAAAGAGAGAGAGAGAGAGACCCAAATTCAGGCAAGCCTTTATTCAACCTGCTGGCTGCCCCCTTAACAGTTAAGGAAAGCAGCCCCAAGTTTACAGAATGAGGGGTTGATATTGCGGAGGGAATTTGAGGGAGTTCTTTGGTATGGCTGCATCCTAGGGTTGTTTGCTGGTTAATTTTGCTACATATCACCTTGTGATGTTTTTTTGGTTCCATAGAATGTAGGTAATGTTTGTTTATGCTTCCCACGACCTTCCGCTGTGTGGTCCAGATGGTTTGTAAGTGGGGTCTGCTTGTTGCAGCCAGGTTTGATAAGTGAAGTCTGCTGGCTCCACTGTGGTGCCTATATAAGGGCTTAGAAATGTAAAATGTCTTGGGGAAGTAGAGAAGTGGCACAGAGAGGTTTGGGGATGGGTGTCAGCAGTAGCAAGAAGCTTTTTTTTTTTTTTTTTTTTTTTTGAGACGGAGTCTTGCTATGCCACCCAGGCTGCAGTGCAATGATGATCTCCAGCTCACTGCAAGCTCCGCCTTCCAGTTTCACACCATTCTCCTGCCTCAGCTTCCCAAGCAGCTAGGACTACAGGCCCCTGCCAACATGCCTGACTAATTTTTTTGTATTTTAAGTAGAGATGGGGTTTCAGTGTGTTAGCCAGGATGGTCTCAATCTCCTGACCTCGTGATCCACCTGCCTTGACCTCCCAAAGTGCTAGAATTACAGGTGTGAGCCACCGCACCCGGCCAGTACCAAGAAGTTTTTTGGGGCAGTTTGTCCCTAACAAGGTGGCTGGATTTAGGTGAGAAAAAGTCTCTAATTGGATGTTGGAACCCCCTATGGCAGGGCATGATATTTAAGGAGCTGGCTATCTGTTAGCCAAAGGCTTCCCCCATAGTGCAGTAGTCCTGCCATGTTTTGTGGAGTGTAAACACTTAAATCATCCCCCAGGCTTAATTTGGAGGCTTCTGAGACGAGCAGAACCACTGACACAATGGCTCAGAAACATGTTGGCCATCCTTTAGCCACCAAATCAAGTTCCTTATTCAGGTAGTCTGGCTACCTAAATAAGGGTGGCTGTTGAGCTGGTCCTCAGGCCTGTGTTAAAACTCCCAGGGCCATTCCCTTCCTTTCTGATACGTACAGATTGAAAACCTTCCCTACAGGAAGGCTGAGAGCTGGTGCCTTGAGCAATGCTTGCTTCTGCTATTTGAAGGCCTTTTGAGCTTCAGGTACACAGGTTAAAAGATGATTTTCAGCTCCCTGAGTTTCTTTTACGAGGTTATATAATGGATGGGCTATTTTGCCATACCCAGGTATCCACAGTCTACAAAATTCTGTAATGCCCCCAAATTCTCTTAGTTGCTTGAGATTTTTAGGGAGGCAGAAAGAGGAAATGGGTTTAATCTTCTCTTGCGCTAATGTTCTGGTCTCCTCAGATAGCACTAAGCCTTGGTACTTCACTGAGGTTTTGCAAAGCTGAGCTTTGGGTTTTAAAACCTTGTATCTTCTGTTAGCTAAGAGGTTGAGAAGAGCTTCATTGCTTTCCTGAGATGCTTCCTCCACTGGGGCACGGAGGGATCTTAGAAAGCAAACAGATATTGAGAATCAGGATGTAACAGTATGCAGAAAGAGGCATCCTTTAAACCATTTAGAACTGTAAACATTTTAGTTCCTTCAGGAGTTTGAGTTAACCCGGTATAAGGATTAGATACCACTGGATGGATTGAAACTACAACTTTATTAATGAGGCAAAGGTCTTGAACTAACCTCCATTCCCCATTGGATTTCTGCACTCCTAATATTGGGGTGTTGCAGGAACTATTACAGGATATGAGGAAGCCCTTCATCTTCAGGCGCTTGGCAATGCCTCTGGCCCTTTCCTAGCCTCTAGCCTTAGGTAATGGTGCCTCTGGTTAGGAAAAGAAGTGGGATCCTTAAGATAGATGTGGACTGGTCTAGTAGTTATAGCTCAATTTACTCTTTCTTGAGTTGTCCACATTTCTGGATTAATGTTAGCTTCCATCAGGGACAGAGAGAGTTTCTTCTAGGGCTATAAGGATGCTGGCCCCATAAGACCTAGAATACGTCTACCTAATAAAGGAGTGGGACTTTCAGACATGATTAAAAAGGCATATGTAAATAGTAAGTCCTCCTATCTTCAGCTAAGGGGTTGAGAAAAATATCAGGTTACATACTTTTCTGGAGATACCCCTTAGAGTTGTGCTATGGGAAGAGGAAAGGCCCAGATTAGAGAGGAGGAGAGAGAGACTGGCTCTAGTATTCAAAGCAGATCTACCTTCCTTCCTTCAATTTTTAGAATTATTTAGGGCTCCTATGCTGCACTGCAGACTGAGTCACTGGAGCGGGAGGTTTGAGCCCTGGGACCCATCAGTCCTGTGAGACTGGTTCTGCACCTGTGCCTCTAGGTGCAGGTCCATCTCCAGTGGTCTTTGCCACAGGATGGACAGGATCAAGGTGGCTTTGTCATGCTGCCTGGGCATTCCTTCTTAAAATGTCCTGACTTGCCACATTATAATGGGTAGTGGATGCACCTCAGGGATCCAGGACTCTATGGGGTTATAATGCTGCTACTAGAGCCTCTGTTTTTCTCTTGTATTTTCTCTCCTTTTCTCGGGCCTCCTGCTGATCCCTTTTGTAAAAGACCGATGTGGCTATTCTCAGGAGGTTCTCTAGGATGCTATCTGTTCCTATCACTTGCTTCTGTAGCTTTCTTCTAATATCAGGAACTGCTTGTGTAATAAACTTGTCCATCAGGATGAGCTGTCCCTCAACTGAACTGGGGGATAGAGAGGTGTGCTTTATTAGTGCCCCCGTCAGTCTTTCCGTAAAAGCTGTAGGATTGTCATCTGGTCTTTAGTCTGTCATGAACAGTTTAGAGTAATTGAGAGTTTTGGCTCTGGTCTTCCACAGGCCTTCTAATATGCACCTCAAAAAGTGTTTCCAGACTGGGTGCAGTAGCTCACACCTGTAACCCCAGCATATTGGAGGCCAAGGCATGTGGATCACAATGTCAGGAGTTTGAGACCAGCTTGAGCAACACGGTGAAACGCCGTCTCACCTAAAAATACAAAAATTAGCTGGGCATAGTGGCGTGTGCCTGTAATCCCAGATACTCAGGTGGCTGAGGCAGGAGAATTGCTTGAACCTGGGAGACAGAGGTTGCAGGGAGCTGAAATTGCACCACTGTACTCCAGCGTGGCAACAGGGCAAGACTCCAACTCAAAAANNA
>NW_016809291.1:15008-23386 GCF_001698545.2 Rhinopithecus bieti | reverse complement strand
AAAAAAAAAAAAAAAAAAAAAAAGGGCTTCCTTTTTTATTCATTCCTCAGTTTGGGGTTCCAATCAAGGTTGCCTACCAGAACTGCTTCCCTTCCCAGTGGAAATGGAATTTTCACCTCTTCTTCACGTTCCCTCTCTCCTCTTTCTTTCCTTGGTCTGCTATAGGAGACATGTTGCTCATCTCTGTATTTTCTGCTGCCTGAAGAATGGGCTGTTTTCAGCTGCAGTGAGGGTTTGACTAACAGCCACATAATATCCCTCCGTGTGAGGTCAAACATCTGAGCGAAACTGGAAACTTTCTATATACCTGTCAGGGTCATGAGAAAATTGGCTTAAGTCACCCTTTATTTGCTTAAAGTCTTGTAATGAGAGCCATCATTACATGTAACCCTCATTACATTTGCTTAAGGTCCTATAATGAGAACCCTCATGGCACCATTTCTATCAGGCATTTTCTGTGGGGTAAGAGTGAAGAGGGAGAGTAGGATATACTGGAGATGGTGGAGCTGGAGGAGCTGATGGTACAATTGGAGGGGAAGCAGAAGGACCGGAACATTCGGTAGATGTGCTCCTCTGGAACCTGCTTTAGCTCCGGGGAACTATTCCCTGTGGTCCTGATTGTCATGGCTGCTAAAAGAACTGGGTCAATTGTATAGAATTTGTAAAGGTCTGTGTTGTCTCACAGGGCAAAGAAAGCCTGTTCATAGGGGTCTTCTGTCCATTTGCCTTTCTGTTTGCAGAAAACGTCTAACTGTTGGATAATATTATAAATCAAGGCTTCCCCAAGCAGGCCAGGTTTGCTTGTCCCCAAGATGGTAAGAAGACTGTGACCTTGTGCAATAGAAGATGAGGCACCTTTTCTTCAAAGTCTCAGGGTCAAAGGAGTCCCAGTGCTTTAAAACACACTCCAGGAGAGTCATGCTGAAGATGATATGTCACCCATCTAGAAAAAGGAGTGACCCAGGCTGGAGAAGAAAATAATAGGGTTATTTCCCAACTATTTTCTCTTCCAATTCCTGGAGGACGCATCTATCCATGTTAGGAAGGCATCCAGTTAAATGTGCCGCCCATAACTGTAGGTGTGACCCTCCAAGCCATGGTACCAGAGGAACTAGACATTTGGGCCTAGTCATGCTTCCCTAAGCAGCTCTACTTCTGTGCCTATATTTCCATTTGACGCCCTAGACTTGTGTGACCTGTGTACCTCCCTAAAAAAAAAAAGGATCTCAAGAAAAACTACATACTGGGCAAGGTCCCCTGCTATTATGGCCTGTATGAAAGCATTTTCCATTAAAAAACAAACAAACAAACAAACAAAATCCTTTTGGTTAACTTCCAAACTTAAAATCCTCTAAGTAAGTACTATCTTAATCAGAGACAGATTAGGTGCCTTAAAGGAACATAGGAACTGGATGGCAATTTTCCTGTTGATAGGACAATATCAAGACTAAAATTTGGCTACAGAAGACATATTACTCCCAACTTCTGTAGGCAGAACTTTTCTGTTCACAGATGTAGCTGTAGAAAAGTGTAAAAAGGAAAATGTATAGCTGCAATGTACTGCAGAGAACCAGCAATATGGCTTATAAAGAGGATCTCTATTTCCACTAGGTGACACTGTTGGCTTAGAAATATTACATGCTTGCCAGTGAGGCAGTAGGGAGTAACCTCAACATGGGAAAGGGAGAACTCTGTTCCTAGAAGATTGCAACAGCATTTTCCTGAGCTATAGCCCATCACATTTCACATACAGTGACAGTAAGAAATTGTGGATATTAAAAGAAGGAAAGTTTTGCAACAGGATAGCTGAGCATTCTCTGCCAACACCCATACGGGCTCTCAGAGGCTAGGTCCAGTCCAGAGGCCTTTGAATCACTCCATGATGTGCCCTGGCCAGAAATTCTCAGTTACCTCAGAACTTCTCCCAGCCTTGAGAGATGGCAAGGTCTTCCCCTGAAAAGAAGCTGATTTAAAACATTGCCAACATTCCCAATGATCCGTGGGTATTTGGGGGTTCTCCATGTTCTCACCAGCAAGCCTCACATCCAAGTATTAAGAACAGTAGCCAATGATAAGCATAGATAACTGGCTGATGGAAGCATATTGATTTGTTTTATTTTATTTTAAAATATATGTCAAGAGCACTTCCAAATGTTAGAACAGATTTTAAACTCACTCCTATATTTACTGGTCTGATTAATGTTGTACCTTGGATTTCCAACCAATGCACCAAAATGATATGGCTCCAATGATTAGAGGAATACCAGGGTCCTTTCTCTCATTCTGGTTTAAATAAAAGAATACAGACACATGTGGAATGGTTTTAAAGAATGAAGAATTTAATATGCAAGAAAGAAGGAGGAAGCTCCCCATACAGAGACAGAGGGAAGGGGCTCCAAGACAAAAGAAGGAACACTGAGTGTGGTAGTAAACAGCTAGTTATATGAGGAGGTTAGAGGAGGTGGTGTGAGATTTGCATAAGGCCCACAGTATTGGTTTGACCAAGGATGTCATTTATGTAGCCCATGAAAAAACTAGCCCTCCCACCCTAACCTTTTAATATGCAAATGCAGGGTGCCATGATGTTTGACACACTTGGGGATATGTGGGACCAGCCATGTTGCCAGGCAAATGTGGGGACAAGAACAAGACAGCAGGAATTGCCATGCTTGCATGGACTCATTTTCTAGTGGCTGGCATTTGCATAACAAAGTTTGCTGGCCTGCCCTAAGAGCCGGGCTTTTCTATTAGACAAGAAATTTTTTGGAGCTGCTTTCAAAGGGAGAGAGAGAGAAAAAAAAAATAACAACAACTTCTCAAGGACTTCTTTTCCTCTCTATCTGTCTAAAGTAATTTCTTAATAACTCCTATAACAATACTCTCCTCCCCAGCCTCAACAACCTCCCCCTCAGGGCAGCTGACTGTTGTTCAAATACAGAGGGAAAACAATTCCATGCAATTGGTTCCAGTGATATCTATGCATATTTACCCCCAACGGCTAACTGTAGAATCGGACATCACGTCATAAAGTGAAGTAAAAGACTTGCGTGTTGGCAAGGGAAGTCTCCAGGGCTGAGAAGTCACAGTCTCAGCTGGTTGGTTGGTCTGCCTGAAAGTCTCTGAGACAACTCAGCCCAGACCGCTCCAGGCTGTTTCCTCTCTTCCTTCTAGGCTTTAGCCAACAATTGCTGAAAGGCAGGAGTGTCAGCATGCCTCCTAGCAGGAGCAGGGTTGGGGGGCTTCTTACAAACATGCAGTCACTATCTAACAGAATATCACCCAAGACTTGGGTTTAAAGCCTTGTTCCTCACAGTGTGATGTGGGGACCAGCAACATCGGCATTAACAGGGAGCTTGTGATGGATGTAGCTTCAGGTTCCACTCAAGACCTGTTCAATCAGAATCTGCTTTTTAGCCAGGCTCCCGAGTAACCCAGAGACACATGAAAGTTTGAGAGCCCTGGCTTAATGCACATCACCTTAAAAATCTTGGATATAATGTTAGGGGTACAAAGGCTGTCATTCAGCTTTTAGTAATAAAATGTGAGCTTCTCTCCTTTATTCACTTATGGTGAGAATCAGTTCCCTCCTCTGGGCAAATCCAATGAGGCTCTCAGAGACCACCATGCGAAAGCCACTGTAGTTGGTCTCCTTGATGAGCATCTCCACTTCCTCAATGATCATGCTATCCTGGGTGAGCACTGACGGGTTTGTGTCTCCCCACTGGGGCCATATGACATCAATGGCCAGAGTGCAGTGGGTGAACTCGTCCCTCACATCAAGGAAAGGATACCTGTTTAAGTGGATGTGTGCCTTGTAGATTCCTTCTTTCCCAAACACATTGGTCACCCACTTGCTGGTCATGACTGCCGCCATCAGGGGCACAATGTACTTCAGACGCCCATTAATTCAAACATGATGACCACCAATAACACTGTCATCTTGGTAACTTTGTCTGCAATAGAGGGGAGGAGTAATATTCCAAAGTACAACCTGGACAGCTCATGGGGGCATGATTTGGAGAAAATGACAGACAGGCTGTAGATTACCCTAGCACCTGTTCCAAGCAGACACTCCCACATGCTTCCTGCACTGGGTCTCTGGAATGCAGGTCAGGCCCTGCCAAATGTGGCTTTGCACTACTAGTGAGCTGGAAGTCGCATCTCAACAGGGACTGTGCTTCAATGAGGGATCCTGGGTTGTCTATTTACCTTGGCCCAAGACAGCCAACTTTTAGGTGAGTGGATCCTATCTGAGCTCTGTAAACTTCTACCAAATAAGCATGGAGCTCTTCCAGAGACCCATAAACTGGGCTTTTATTAAGATTTTTAGGGGATATAAAAAGCAGATGCATCTAGGCATGTTAGTAAGGTAATTATGTCTCCTGGTATTCAAAAGAAAAATCAATACAAATCCTAATCTTCCAAAGAGATTAAACTTAGGTTTCTCATCATGACACCACAGACATTTAATGCTAGATAACTCTGTGGTGAACAGATGGTCTTAAGTTTGAGGTGAATTTAGCAGCATCACTAGCCTCTCCTTCCTAGATGACTGCAGCACCCCCAGTCACCTCCATTTGTGACAATCAAAAAAGTCTCCAGGCCCCAAATGGTAGAGAGTCCATCAGCCTGGGTCTTTGAGTAAAAACAAAAATTACACACACACACACACACGCGCGCACACACACACATATACACACACACACACACACATATGTACATACATATATATACACAAATATATACAACTACATATACAACTACATATACAACTACATATACAATACATATACATATACATATACATATACATATACATATACATATACATTGTATCGAGGCAGACCACAGCTCCTACCATTGTGTGAAGCTCTGAAATGACACAGTTGGCTCCCGGTTTGCACCAATTCCTAAAAGTGATGTAGTCGTGGTGATTTTAGGCCAGCTGCTCCATGCTGATTCCCATCATCCTGTTGTGCTAGGGATGAAGATGCCTGATGGAATCTCATGAGGATCCACAGATAAAAGCAGCAAGTACACACCTTCTTATATCTCCTTTCGTTTGCAGTTTAGACACAACTGACAAGCATTTATATATACGTGTGTATATATATGTGTATATATTTTTAGATGGATGTCACTCTGTCACTGGGCTGGAGTGCAGTGGCACCAGTTTTGGCTCACTGCAATCTCTGCCTCCCAGATTCGAGCGATTCTCCTGCCTCAGCCTCCTGAGTAGCTGTGATTACAGGCACCTACCACCACACCCAGGTAATTTTTGTATTTTTAGTAGAGATGAGGTTTCACCATGTTGGCCTAGATGGTCTTGAACTGCTGACTTCATGATGTACCTACCTTGGCCTGTCAAAGTGCTGGGATTATGGGTGTGAGCCACCACACCTGGCCAGCATTAATGTTAAAACAGAGATTATAAGATTGGCAGAACAGACTCTTAATGGCAATAAGATACTAAATTATACACAAGACTGAAGGCCCTGCCAGACAGGGATTACACTTACACTTACATCCTTACACTTAAAGAAAAACTATGTTATAACTGCCACAAGGTTTTGTTTTCCTCTAGCAGCTAAACAACCACTGGCCTTGATGTAAGCAATAATAAAACATTTACACCTCACCAGCTCATTACAACTCATCTAGTCACAGATGGTGACTAATCCACTGTTCCACCAGTGATAACTGCAGTTTTGATTGCACAAAGGACTCATTTCAGTAACTTTCTCCTGATAAGACTACCAACATGGACTGATTCTGGTTTACATTGGTTACCTACTTGATTGCCTTCATGTCATAAGACTCTTTTCTGCATAAAGCCTAATTGTAATATATTTAAATGTTAAGTCTTCACCCCATGATGAACATAAGTCATATATAATTGCATGTTTGTTCAATATGCATGCATCAGGAGCACCTTCATGGATATTCACAGCTCCTCTTGTAATTTAATGAATATGTATGTTTAGCCAATCTGTTCAGCATAAAGCTCCTACTCCAACACCTCCTCTTTTAAAACACATGATCTAGGCTTCTTTTTGAGATGATGGATTAGAAACAGTCAGTTATTAGACAAACTCCATGGATCCTTGTTCTTAAGGCACTAATTCAGGGTTTTACCACCACAGACTCAGGTACATTGCTTCTTGGTCTTTCTCAAAGAGACAATTCAGCTGGGTGTGGTGGCTTATGTCTGTAATCCCAGCACTTTGGGAAGCTGAGGCGGGCAGATCTCAAGGTCAGGAGATTGAGATCATCCTGGCTAACACGGTGAAACACCATCTCTACTAAAAATACAAAAAAAAATAGCCAGGCATGGTGGCGGGCACCTGTAATCCCAGCTACTTGGGAAGCTGAGGCAGGAGAATCACTTGAACCTGGGAGGCTGAGGTTGCAGTGAGCTGAGATTGCACCACTGCACTCTAGCCTGGGTGACAGAGTGAGACTCAGTCTTGAAATAAATAATAAAATAAAATGAGACAATTTGTGAAACCACCACATAGAAAGCAATAAAAATAGAACAGAACATGTAACACTGAAGAGTAGTCTTCTGCTTTTGGTCCTGTGTGCTGGTTACATAAGCATCTGTGTTTTGTGAATATGCATCAAGTTGTGCATGTTTCTGTATAAATGTTATGCATTAATAGAAGTTTTTATAAAAAAACTATCATAGCAATATTATTCACTCAGATAGAAACCACTCAAACATCCATGAACAGATATATAGATAAGAAAATGTGGTATATTTTATAATGATATAACTTGGCAATAAAAAGAATAGGCACCTACTGCAACGGGGTTAAATTTTTAAATATTTTGCTAACTGAAATAAATCCATCATAAAAGACCATATATTGGATAATCTCATGCATGAGAGAGGGCCAAAATAGAGAAATTCATACCCACAAAGAATAGACTAATGGTTACAAGAGTTTGGGGTAAGAAAGAGAAGGGGGTAACCACTGATATGTACTGTCTTTCTTTGGGAGTTTAAAACTGTTCAGGAACTAAATAAAGATGATGAGTGTATTAGTCTGTTCTTATACTGCTATATGGAAATAGTTGAGACTAGGTAATTTATAAAGAAAAGAGAATTCATTGGCTCACAGTTACATAAGCTGTACAAAAACCATGAAGCTGGCATCTGTTCCACTTCTGTGGTGACCTCAGGAAACTTAAAACCATGATGGAGGTTGAAGAGGCATCTAGCACTTCACATTGTTGGAGCAGAAGGAATGGGGTGAGAGAGTACTGCATGCTTTTAAACAATGAGATGCCATCAGAACTCACTCACTATCATGACAACAAGGAAAATGGTGTTAAACCATGCAGGAGAAACCACCCTAGTGAGTCAATTGCACTAGGCCCCATATCCAACGTTATGGCCTACTATTCCACATTCAAATATCATGACCTTCTTACGTTGCCAAAGGCAATCATTCCTTCCAAATAGTCCCCCAAAGTCTTAACTTATTACAGCATTAACTGTCCAGGGCACAAAGTCTTATAGTCTAGTTGCATCTGCATAGGAGCATGTAAAATCAAAATGAAATTAGTTACTCGGAGGATACAATAAAGGTACAGAAATTGTGTAAAGGGTCCCATTTCAAAATGGAGAAATTGGGCAAAAGAAAGGGGCTAAAGACCTCATGCAAATTCAAAACTCAGTAGGGCAGTCACTAAACCTTGAAGCTCCAAAAAAATAGTCTTCTTTAACTCCATGTCCCAGGACATACTGGATTTCCAGGACACACTGATGCAAGGAGTTGGCCCCCAAGGCTCTGGGCAGCTCTGTCTCTGTGGCTTTGCCTACACAGCTGCTGTCAAAGGTTTGTGTTGAGTGTGTTTGGACGAATGGAGGCAAGATGGCACAGTTCCAGGTTCTTCACCGTCAGCTTTCCCACGCCCGGGAAAGACACAGGTGGACTGCTCAGGCGCAACCCGACCTCCGACGGAGAAAAACTGGAACCCGCCTAGCCACACCCACTGCCCGGCCTGACCCACCTACGTCCCGCCCACTGCCCTCCCACTCCCAGGCCCAGGACATAAAAGCCGCTCCCAGCCGGCATGCTGGGCATACTTCCTCAGCCCTCACTCCTGTTGGGACTGTTGGAACTCCACCCGAGAGCTCCACCCGGTGACTCCCCTGCCGGAGACCGACGGACCTCACTCCTCCCCCACACCTTCTTTCCTGAAGCTGGGGACCAAAATAAATGTGCAGTTTTGCTCCTAGCCTTGCCTACTCACTGGTCATTTAATACTTGCCCTAGCTTCCTAGAAAGCAAATCAGCTTCCTAGAAAGCAAATCAGTTTCCTGGAAAGCAAATCAGCTGGTGCTGAAACCCGGGAGGAGACCCCTTCCT